>NC_056731.1:1752977776-1752982776 GCF_019279795.1 Protopterus annectens | reverse complement strand
ATTTGGTTTCTGTGTTCCTCCATTTTCTTGTGTGGCCAGAGGTAGTTTCTTTACTCACCAGTGGGAGTGGGGAGTACTGAGCTGCTTGTTTGTCCTCAGAGGAGTGGTTAGAAGCAGCAACTTGTAATTTGTTGGCCATTTTGGTCATTTCCTGTTTTTTCCAGCCCCCTGCTATAAAGCACGCTTTGGCGGGCTTTTCTGGCATTAGAGAACTTGGCATAGCTCCTCGTGGTCCCCTGCAGAGTTCCTAAGCCAGCAGAGAGCAGAAAAAGCAACTTTCTTGATCATAAGTATTTTTAAACTTTTGTTTGCATTTTTCGATCTTTTAAGCTTTTCGACTACTGTTTGTGCCTTTATTACTGTTTTATTGCCTTATTTTCCTGTGTTTGTGAGCTTATATTGTTGATTGCACTTGTGGGCTAAAGTATTACTTTGTGTAACTAACAGGCTAATACACTCAAATGTACCAGCCTTTGATAGCAATTTAGTCGAAAACAAAGCATTTACTGCATTTTTTCCTGTCTGTTTGAAAAAACAAAAAAAAACAAAAAATATTTCTCCTTTCCTAAACTTTACTTGCTAGTTGTTCCAGTGATCAGATTTTGCTGATCCCTGGGCTTTGTATTTGGTTTCTGTGTTCCTCCATTTTCTTGTGTGGCCAGAGGTAGTTTCTTTACTCACCAGTGGGAGTGGGGAGTACTGAGCTGCTTGTTTGTCCTCAGAGGAGTGGTTAGAAGCAGCAACTTGTAATTTGTTGGCCATTTTGGGTCATTTCCTGTTTTTTCCACCCCCCTGCTACAAAGCCCGCTTTGGCGGGCTTTTCTGGCATTAGAGAACTTGGCATAGCTCATCGTGGTCCCCTGCAGAGTTCCTAAGCCAGCAGAGAGCAGAAAAAGCAACTTTGTTGATCATAAGTATTTTTTAAACTTTTAAGTTTGCATTTTTCGATCTTTTAAGCTTTTCGACTACTGTTTGTGCCTTTATTACTGTTTTATTGCCTTACTTTCCTGTGTTTGTGAGCTTATATTGTTGATTGCACTTGTGGGCTAAAGTATTACTTAAAAGTAACTAACAGGCTAATACACTCAAATGTACCAGCCTTTGATAGCAATTTAGTCGAAAACAAAGCATTTACTGCATTTTTTCCTGTCTGTTTGAAAACAAACAAAAAAAAAAAAAAATATTTCTCCTTTCCTAAACTTTACTTGCTAGTTGTTCCAGTGATCAGATTTTGCTGATCCCTGGGCTTTGTATTTGGTTTCTGTGTTCCTCCATTTTCTTGTGTGGCCAGAGGTAGTTTCTTTACTCACCAGTGGGAGTGGGGAGTACTGAGCTGCTTGTTTGTCCTCAGAGGAGTGGTTAGAAGCAGCAACTTGTAATTTGTTGGCCATTTTGGGTCATTTCCTGTTTTTTCCAGCCCCCTGCTATAAAGCACGCGTTAGCGCGATTTAGCGTGATTTAGCGCGGAGCTGCTACCGTTGCACACTAGGGCAGCGCCGGTTAAGCAGATTTAAACTATTAGGGCTACCTAAAGTTCACTCTTCAAATTTTCCCTTAAAACTACCTTCCTCAAAGTGTACTACTGTTCTATTTAGTGTATCCTCCAACTATAAATTATCTCTACTTGACTCCCAAGTAGACTATTCTCTATCCATATAGCTAAGCACTTGCTCCTACAGTACTTATCACCTCGATACAGCACTCTCGCTATAGGAAGTACCCCAAAAAGCAAACCCCATTTCTCGTCACCCAGATCCCCAAAACCTTAAGTTTTTCTGTCTATTCCTTCTAGCATGTCGAGGGATCAGTTGCTAATATCCTCTCCTGCTCAGCTGGTGAACCTGGGATTATTGAGGCAATGTTACAATTGCCTCATGTACACAGACAACCCTCTCCTCCTCCCACAAAACACAAATACATGCGAGAGATGCAACTATATGGCCAAACTGGAGGCTGAGCTCTCTCAACATAGGACTGGCAAGACCAGACAGGAGGAGAAGGTAACCACACACACTATAGACCCAGTCTCACGTAATACCATCACAACCTCAAATCATACACATAAACACACAAAGACATACTCGGAGGCTCTGATCAAAAATCTACCAAAACAGCAGAGGCCACCAAAGCAGACACCCAAACAACTACCACCTCAGAACACAACACCTGCATCACATAGACCACACAGTCAGAGTGTCAAGCATTCACAGCCCTTAAGGCCAAACACTATGCCAGACACACTAGTCATTGGTGACTCCATAGTCAGACACACTGACGTCCCGCTCACCAGACTGAGTAAGGAGAAGGTCACAGTAAGCTGCCTGTCGGGTGCTAGAATCCACCACATAACGCATGCACTCAGGTCTCTCAACAGCAGGTACAAGTACGACTCAATCATTGTCCACGCTGGTGTAAACGACCTGAGACGCACTCCTGGACTACATGAAAAGAGACATAGAGGAGCTCTCTGATTATGTAGCCCAGGCAGGTATGACCCTGACCTTGAGCAGTATCCTACCTTCACCAAGAATGATGCCACAATACAGAGATAAGATGATCAGTTTTAACAATTGGCTTAAACTCTGGTGTCATTCAAAGGGGATCCAATGTCTGTCTGCCTGGGATGACATGCTGGACAAGCCACGCTGCTTCGCAAGGGACGGCTTGCACTTGTCACCCTGGGATTCCGGATTTTGGCAAAGTCTCTTGCCACCCCATAGTGCCTTTTTAGGCAAGGCTCAAATTCTAAACCTACCACCCTAGAACAAAACAAAGAAAAAAAAACTAAGGGTAATGCTGCTCAATGCCAGAAGTCTCAACCTCAAGATGCACGCACTCGAGGCCCTTCTCAGTATGGAGAACATCGATGTCTGTGCTGTGACAGAAACCTGGTTAAAGGCTCCTGAGAGCACCCCAGCACTATCAGGTTTTACCTCATATCATGCGTTCCAGCCACAAAACCCGGACAATACCAAGAAAGGAGGAGGTATCCATATTCATCAAGGACACCCACACCTCAAGATTGGTGGCATTGCACGATGCATCGGAAACCATCCAGGTGCAATTAACCATAGGCAAGACTGCTATGCAAATTGTAGCATGTTACAGGCCACCCTCGCAAACTCAGGAACCTCATATGGCCTTCCTGAAAACACTGGAGGGGATAAATGTATCTCCGAACACCATCATACTAGGTGACTTCAACTACCCTAATATAGACTGGGAACACTACTCAAGCCCAAACACTGTAGCCCAAAAGTTCCTGGAATTCATAAACTCAAATGCCATGGAACAACTCGTCACCATCCCCACAAGAGGAGAGAACATACTTGATCTCATCATCATGAACATGGGAGCACAATGTTCAATGCCAGAAGTATACCCCTCACTGGTGAGATCTGATCACAAACTAATCTCGCTGGAGGTCCTCATCCCGCCCCCACCCGAAATGAAAAAGACCACAGTAAAGAACTTCTCGAAAGCCGACTTCACACTTCTAAAGACTAGTGTGGTCTCCTTTAAGGCCCCTGAGCCGGCGGTTAACATTACTCAAACCGCTGAATCACTTACAAATGCCTTCTACCAGCACCTGCAGGGCTGCATGGATCAGGCAATCCCAAGCAAAACAAAGACTCTTTGTACCAAAGGCAAGCGTCCAGTCTGGTGGACCCCAGCCATAAACAAACTCTACAATAAAAGGAGAAAGCTACTACAAGATAGAACAAAATCCTTAAAAGGTAAGACACCGCTGATCACTATAAGTAAAAAGCTAAGAGCTCTCATAAAATCATCCAAAGCTAATTTTGAGAATAAAATAGCTAAGGACTCTAAAGACAACCATAAAGCATTCTTTAGCTATGTCAGAAACCTAGGAGGAAACTCCCAGATATGCTCAGAATTAGCTCAAAATGATGTGAAGATTACTGATCCTACAGACATTGCCAACATACTGGCTGACAGATTCAGTGCAAACTTCTCCCACCTCCCCCCTAAAGAAGAGATATCTATACCAAATGATTGTAGCCCCCCAAACATCTCCAACGCTCAGGTGAGAACTGCTCTCTCCAAGGCAAAGAACACAGCATCCATGGGACCTGATGGTGTCCCCGGCTGTGTGCTCCATGAACTCAACGAGGAATTAAACCCACAGTTAGGACAGCTGTTTAATCTTAGTCTCACCTCCGGGTACGTACCCCGGGGGTGGCGCACAGCGACTGTGGTCCCACTCCACAAAGGCGGTGCCTCCACCGACTCTGGAAATTACCGTCCCATTAGCTTGACAAGCCTGATCTGCAAAGCCATGGAAAGGATCATAATGGATCTCATAAATAAAGACATAGGGAATTTGCAGACTTTGGATCCAACCCAGTTTGGCTTTGTCAAAGGCAGATCATGCCTTTTAAACTTGGTTGACTGTTTTGAAACAGTCACCAAGGCCATTGACGAGGGAAAGGCAGTCCATACAGCCTACCTAGACCTGGCGAAGGCTTTCGAAACAATACCCCACTCCGGTATCATTGAAAAACTCATCAACTTAAATGTAAACCCATACATTACAAGATGGGTTGCAAACTGGCTGAGTGACAGAACCCACAGGGTCAGAGTTGCTGGCGCCATGTCAGACTCTAAGCCTGTCACAAGTGGTGTCCCACAGGGCTCAGTCCTGGGCCCACTCTTGTTTGGCATCTACTTTTCTGAAGTACAAGCAAACACAGGAGGGTTATGGCTGACAAAGTTCGCAGATGACTGCAAACTGGGCGCCGAAGTTGAGAACACATCCGACACAGATATCCTTCAGAAGGGTCTCACAGAAATGGATAACTGGTGCCAGAGCCATGGCCTCAAGTTAAATGCCAAGAAATGCATAGTCATACCCTTCGGGAAAAATAAGGTTACCCCTAGCTACCATATAGGTGGCAATCCCCTGAACACAGAAGAAGTTATTAGGGACCTGGGAACCCAGGTTGACAGTAGCCTTTCATTCGACACTCATATTGCTA
>NC_056731.1:1752825276-1752972776 GCF_019279795.1 Protopterus annectens | reverse complement strand
CTTATGACATGTTGGTAACATTCCAGAATAACAGCAAGCTATCCACATTTAGCAGCAACAACATTGATTTCAGTCCTCTCCATTTTACTATCTTGTTATGCTTTTTTTATTCCAGATTGCACACTTAGTGGACATAATACTGCCTGCAGTGCAAAAAACATAATTACTGATTTTACATAATGTGTATTAAACTGCCACACCTGACTTGATATGGCAGCTGGCAGTCATCAGCTACTGGCACAAAGTGTGAACCCAATTTGCAGCCTTCCATTCAATAATACAGTTATTCACTCATGCATTAAGCCAGTCTTTTCTTCATTCCAATCATACTATTTACACTATATTTAGCAAAATCCAAGGTCATCTTACAACATCATGGGAGAGAATAATGCAAATAAAACAAATTAAGTAATGATTCACTGCAAACTCATATTTTGCTTTTCCCACTTGTCTTCTTACTATGTAGTAACCATTTTGTCAGTCTGTTTCCCATCATTGACACATTTTTACCCTCCCTTGTTGGTTGATATCCATGTTCACAGGCATTACAGAATGTACTGCTTCCCACATGAGCATGCCAATCCCCCCACACCTCCTATGAAGGCTACCATAGGGGTGGGACTTATCAAAGGCAAGAACATGTCTCTGGCCACTGTACTGTATGTTGTCACCTCAGTAGGTGCTAGCACTGAAGTTGGCTGGGCATCTGCCCTTCCTATAAACTGACATTTTCTGCTCACTCTCACCTTCACTCTTTGGACTGTCCACCACCTGGGTTACTAGTCATACTACCTGGGTCAGAATCACCAACAGAGCTGAATAAGTTTTTACAACTGCAATAGCCTTCCTGAAATCACATGGAGGGAATGCCAATTCCATAAACGAAGGGACTGGTAACTAATGCAGAATACAATACAGTAACTTTCAGTGTTTTAATTATATACAGAACAATACTAGATTCAGGGGAATCAAGCACTACAGTTAGCTGTACATATGATGCTACTCTGAATTAATTTCAGGGTAGTGGTCATAAACACTTTAATGGTTGATCTTTACCAAAGTCTAACCATAGTTTCTAATTTCAAGATAACCACAAGAGGCTTGAGGGAATTAAGCAATGAACCCTGCAAGTGATTACATCTAAACAATGTATTTCTCCAAGTATTTTGGGTTCTAATACCATGACACGAATGGACCCCATCTCCAAGTCAGTGTATGATCAAAGTTTATGAAATCACTACTGTTTTAATCTTTGATGTTAGGCAAAAGTGCTCTTCGAAGCATTTACAATGTACCCAGAACTGACTCCTTCTGCAATTCATAAGGCGTTACATGCATTGGGAGCATATCTAAATAGGACTGTAAATTATTTTTGAGACCCATTACTCCTACTACTATTGGAACAGTATTGGTATCTTTCTTGCACATTGTTCTCATTTCTGCCTGCAAAGCTTGATATTTTTTTACTTTGTTTCTCTTTGTAACTGAGACACTGTAATTGCTAAGAACAATTTCAATGATTAATGCTACTTTTGTCTTTTTTTTCCATGAACTACTATACCTGGTTTTCTCACATCTATTTTTTGAATTACTGGTAATGAGTGATTCTGTGATGCACACTTCATCATTCTTTATAATGCTTTGAGGTTCTCATTTCCAATACTTTTCAGCTACTTCTATATTGTAGGGTTTGCACAACCACCAATGCAATAATCTTGCCACATTATTGTGCCTTCCAAGGTAGAGACCTCTGCCATGAGAATATCATACCCACCAACAAGGTGTGTGACTGTTTCCAACTATTTTCTTTCTTTTCTTTTTTTTTTTATTCAATGGATGTTGTAAATCAATGCGTCTGTAGTCCACTATCCTGTGATGCCATTATTAACCTTTCATCCTTTGGTTTTAGCTCATCTCTCCTGAATCATTTCTGCATCAAATCCTAATCAACACCGAGTTGTTCCAGATCTCGGTATCTGACACTATATTTACAGCTTTTCAACATTTCTTTTCTCCTTATCCGAGTCTTCTCCTTATATCCATTTTTTTGGTACATTCAGTTATTGTCTGATTTTTGTCTACTTCTGATTTGATTCCCATTCCCACTTGCCACCTGAATGCTTCTGATAAACTAAGCAGAGAGGTCATCTTAGACTTCCTCACCTTGCATTGTAAAACTTTCACTATCAGCAGATTTGTATTCAGTTCCACAATCACAGATATATATGTGTAATCAATTTCAAGTAGGCCCATACCTCCTTCAGAATATGGAATATATAACCTTTGTACACAGTGATTTTTATATATCATTTGATAAAACTGAAGCATTTTTCTTGTTTTTCTGTCCAAATGATCCAATACCTTTTGAGGCCAGTCAATCACAACAAAACTGCTAAGTTAAATCAGGAAAAGAAAACTGGTTTATAGCCTGAACTCTATTCCTAAATGTCAAGGCTGTTTTCAATATTAGTTTTACTCTTCTGAAGTATTCCTTACTGAGTTTTATTCCCATTTGTTCATGGTTTATTGCTGATCCTTCATCAGTTCCCAAATATTTATATAAAAGACCTTGAGCAGGAAGAATTATATCACATGTCTGTCCTAGAGTGATACTATCTTGGTACTGCAATGTCCCTGCTTTACATGCTGCTTTTGCACAATTATCAAGACAAAATGTCATTCTTATATCATCTGAGAAAGCTTTAACCACTTGCAGTTGTGCTGTTGTCAACTCCTCATCTGATGAGCTATACAGTTTTATGTCATCCACAAACAGATGAGAAATCCTTAGGCAATTTTGTTTTTTTGTGGGGGGGAGGGGGGCAAATTGTAACTATGAACTAATCTGTTAAGTAAACAACTTAATGGGTTAAGAGCAGGACAAAACAGTGGTGATAAAGAATCACCTTGGAATATCCCCTTCTGAATTTCTATCCCTGGGATAATAATTTGCCCTTTGTCATAACTTAATTTCAAAGTAGTTTACTACTGTTTCATGGTCACTGTAATGTAATTGATCAACGTAGGCTGTATCTTATACATCTGTAAGCACTCCTTTATTATTGAATGTGGGATACTGTAAATCTATCGCTAAGAATCTTAGATTCTTCCCTGTTTTACAAATCACCATTATGGCTATACTTAGCTTTGTACCATATGACTTTCTTTTGTTATCCTTTTGTTCTATTGCTGTAATTGATTTTGTTTCTAAATGACTATAAACTCTGTCCGCATAAATTCCAGTATCTAGTTTCTACATCATCAGAAGGCAAGCTATTGGTCTATAGTTTTTAAGATGGCTTACAGGTTCACTTTTTTAAGGAAGAGTATTGTTTCCTTGTGTTGTTAATCATGTTGGCATCTGTTCAGGATGTGCATATAAATAGTTCTTAGGGCTAAATCTTTGTGTAAAGATGCTAATACTACTAACTAGATGTTAGGTACTGCATCTGGGCCCAGGGTTTTCCAATAGGAACTTTTCTTAATTTTGTTTCAGTTTCTCTGGCTGTTACTTCATTTCTTTCAAACCCTGTACATTACTGCTTCTTTTCATTTTTTGATCCATTCAGCATCTTTGTTGTGTTCCACAGAGTCTTCAGAAATATTTCTCCAAGGTGCATCTATTTATTCTTTTTTGGTAGTGTTTCTATTCCTTTTGCTTTATTTCCCAGTTCTCTCTAAAACTTTTTGGAGACATCAATGAATTGCATATTTTCTACTGTTCCTTTATTTTTATCGGCATATCTTATAAGTTATTCTGCATGTACTGATATCTTTCATTTATTATTTGCAATAGTGTATAATAGATCCTGGTCTATTCTGATACTGTGCTTTGCTTTTATCACATCTATCATCCTATGTATTTATCTGTTCCCTCTTCTATGTTTTTCTAACAGTGACACTTTTTCTCTTTACTGATTTACAGTTTTCTCTATTTCATGCTTGCATGATAGCTTTTTACTTTCCCCCTTCCTTTTTCTTATTACTCTATTTTTGTGGTAAGATGTTTTGTTATTAGTTTAGCTGCTCAGTACTATATCCTACTTACTTCTGTTATATCACATGAAATTTCTATTAACAGTCGATTACTGTGTTCAACTGTTTTATCAGACTTCAAACATTTTGTGTCTTATTTACTGTCTGTAATATATCTATTTATTTCATTGATCTTAATATGTCTATCCATCTCTATTAAAAATCAAGCAACTCTTCCCTTTGATCATTTTATGCTAAACTGAGGGCAAAGCCTTTGCTTTCCATGTTTCCTGCAGGCATCATACAGAAAGTTCTAGAATATGTTCCTGTGACATATCCTCTTCAGCTGCATCCTACATCATCCATTGATCCTTCAAATGGGAACTCACTGGCACATCATTCAACAGCACTGTCTGTATCCAGTTTGCCACTGTTGCCTGCTCCTTCCAATGCTGTGAAACTCCAACTGAACTTTTGTACTGGTTTCCTACTGAAGGATTCAGAGCATCTTTGAGTGGCAAGTGATCAGATGCTTCTTGTTCCACCTGTTTCTCCTTAATTTGAGGACTCAGCTTGTTCCATCATGCATGGTGTTACCCAAGTTTGATTTTCTACACTAAATCCTTCACTTCACAGGTAATCCATAACTTCAATTTCTATTTCTTTTTAATTCTCAATTACTAGTCCTCTTTTCTTATTTTTTGTAGTGAAATTTTCCATACCGGGGTGTCTTTTCCTGCACTTCTCTTTAAATATCTTTGGTGTTACATTTTTTTGTATTGATTACTTTTGATTTCTCCTTTGCATAAATATTGCACCATATCAAATCTTGTTTTTTTTCCCCATGTCTGTATTTCATCTTCTTCAAATACCTCCTGCTCCACCTGTTTCTCATTAATTTGGGGACTCATTGTTCCATCATGTTGTGACGTGACATGACCTGTGTTAGACTTTCTAAGTTAAATCCTTCACTTTGCAGCTATTCCATAACTTTAGTGTCTATTTGTTTAACTTCTACCTTACTAGTCTTCTGTTCTACATTTTCCCCTTTGCGTTCTTATTTTTGTATTGTGAAATTTTCCATATCTGGGTGCCTTTGACTGTATTCCTCTTCAAATATCTTTGCAGCTGTTTTCTTTTTCATCAATTAGTTTGGCTTTCTCCTCTGCATAATTATTACACCATATTAGATCTCTTTTTCTTTCCCATGTCTATATTTCTTTTTAACATCTTTCAGAAATTTCTGGGTTTTCTTCTTTATATTGTCACACTTCTTCTGTCACTTCATTTTCCTAGTGGCTCAAAGTTTCTTTGTCTATATTAATGATTAATAATGTCAGTCCCTCTCCTTTGTAATTACATCCCTATAAATTTAACAAACTGACAAATTTCTAGATGTGCCAAATAAAGGAGGAAAGAAGCCTGCCTTCACCCCTATCAAATATTTTCTTGGAGTGTCTAGTCTCTATTTTTATTCTTGCATATGCCTCACTGTAAGCCATTTTAACACATCCACACATTGATGTGAGAAACTGAAAACCTTCAACTTTCCAAAGTAAAATTCCTATATTTCCCCTCTGAAAGCCTTGTCACACAGCTAAATACTTTGTAAGGGCATGGGGTGATCTGATCCAAATACCACAAAACACATTTAGAGAAAAACTCCGACATAATCTTTACTATCACCCATTGTTCCCCTCCACTTTACTAAATTAAAAATTACAAAAATATAAAAAGTGGTATAGATCACAACTAAGAAAATTTCTTAACACAATCAAAATTTGGGAAAGTGAGGAAAAATGAAAATTATTATAAACTGAAATACTGCACACAGCTGCAACCACTGGATAGTTCACCTGTGTATAGGAATCAGGATATTGGTGTGGCTAGAAGGGATATTTTAAGATAAGGCCACATCCAAGCAGGAGGAATTAGCTCTTCTTAGGAGTTTGGGGCCCCACTGGAGCCTTTGGCTTTTCCAATAAGCCTGACTGGTATCCAAATAAAATAGCAGCACAATTTTAAGAGGAATGCATAAAAGATTTTAGAATTCCAGCCAAAGGTCAAGGAAGAGTGGGGAAACCAAAACAATTAAAGTCAGGAAGGGGACACCCGGATACTGTTAGACTAAAACCAACAAAGAACGTGAGAACAGTGGGTTAACAGGCCCTTTCTATCTCACTCTAAAGAATGTTTCTTGGTTTTGCCCATTAATTTAATACCAAAGAAATACCTAAGCAAGATTTGATTGTTTCATAATTTATCTTACCCAAAAGGCCAGTTGATTAAATGTTTCCTAAATGAATCCGAGTCCTTTGCTAGATATGCAACATTTAAGGAAGCTTTACAGAAAGTGAGGAAATGGAAAGGGGCATGGCGAGTGAAGCAGAGCATAGAAGCTGCTTTTAGGCTGTTACCAATTCACCTAGATGATCTGGGCATGCTGTGGTTCAAGTCTAAGGACGGTTACTATATGGACAGGTGCATGCCCAAGGGGTGCTATGCAATACAGTGTGCAGCATACCAAACTTTTACTACATTTCTTCATTAGGTCACAGCCAGGTTTGCATGTGAGTGTAATGTGATATATTACCCTGACAATTTCTTAGTAGTAGATACCTCAGGAACACATTTGTTAGCAGTAGATAACTTAGGAGCACATTTGTTCGCAGTAGATAGCTCAGGGGCACATTTGTTCGTAGTAGATAGCTCAGGGGCACATTTGTTCGTAGTAGATAGCTCAGGGGCACATTTGTTAGTAGTAGATAGCTCAGGGGCACATTTGTTAGTAGTAGATAGCTCAGGGGCACATTTGTTAGTAGTAGATAGCTCAGGGCACATTTGTTAGTAGTAGATAGCTCAGGGCACATTTGTTAGTAGTAGATAGCTCAGGGGCACATTTGTTAGTAGTAGATAGCTCAGGGGCACATTTGTTAGTAGTAGATAGCTCAGGGGCACATTTGTTAGTAGTAGATAGCTCAGGGGCACATTTGTTAGTAGTAGATAGCTCAGGGGCACATTTGTTAGTAGTAGATAGCTCAGGGGCACATTTGTTAGTAGTAGATAGCTCAAGGGCACATTTGTTAGTAGTAGACAGCTCAGGGGCACATTTGTTAGTAGTAGACAACTCAGGAACACTAGTAGTAGACAGCTCAGGGGCACATTTGTTAGTAGTAAATAGCTCAGGGGCACATTTGTTCATAGTAGATAGCTCAAGAGCACACTTGTTAGTAGTGGATAGCTCAGGAGCACATTTGTTAGTAGTGGATAGCTCAGGGACACATTTGTTAGTAGTATATAGCCCAGGAACACATTTGTTAGTAGTAGACAATCCAGCAACACTTAAGGGGATCCTCTGGTTGGGTGTTTCCCATGTGGGCACTGTACTCACTGCATCTGGATAAGTCCAAAGAATTTACTAGCAGGAATACTGGCCAAGTCTATGATATCAAGTTCTTTGCTAATTGCTCTAGTGAATGGTTGACTTACTTGGATACCTACTCATGTTCTGCATTTTATGTAGGACAGACTTCGAGACCTGTGAAACTCTGTATTAGTGATATTAAAAACAAAAAAGCAAGTAGTGCTCTGTATAAGCATGTTTTAAATCACCCTACAGCCAATTTCAGATTTACTGTTATAGAGTCATTGGTAAGAAAGGGAACAAAGTTGGTTGGCACAATATATTAAACTTGAAAGAAAGAAAATGGATTATTAAATGGGGTTGGGTTATTCCCCCCTGGGCTAAATGAGCAATTGTGACCAAACATGTTCTCCAACCAATTAACTGTTGTATATATATCATGTGGCTAATTCTGGAAGTTTTGTTACACTGAGGAAAGCTATGTAAATTTGTGCCAAAACCAGTCTGTTTAATGTCACATTAAAATATATTTTTTTACACACCACTTTGGGCTGGCATTACTTTTTGGATTTTGCAGAGTTTGCCAGGAGCTGGATGTTGTCACTGGCAAAAAAACACAGCTTAGGGTCCGATGACTTGCTTGTCATTATTGGGGAATAAAACAGGACAGCATAGTGGGTCAATGATGCCTCCCAGGAAAAAACATAAATGTGTTAAAACAAACCCTTCAGGACACATTTAACATCAAAGGAAACAAGATGAGCTGACCTCACTACAAAACAAGGATGTTGATAGGCATGAAGAAAGATTTGCAAGTGTGGTTAGATACTGGAAATGATTTCAGTGTTGTAAGAGTCATAAAAAGCAGATAACAGAGAATGAAGACATTTAAAAACAGATGCAGCAAGAGATTTAGGTTTTGGTGGCTATTTTAAAAGGCAATGGTTTTATTAGTCCATGATCACACCAGGTTAGTGGCATACAGTATTGGTTTTGTTCTGGGGGAGGTGGCAGTTGAAATGCAGGCAAAGAGTACGAAGAACAGGCTAGTGAAGAGTAGGTGAGATGATGGAGTAGTACACACAATCAAGTGAGTAGCAAATGCAAGCGAAGGTGTGCTTATATGAGTTTTTACCTTGCACTGCTTCAAATGAAATACCATACTTCAAGTACATCTCAATAATGGTATAAACAATTCACTAGCCAGATGGTCTATCACTTCCACAGGGAATGCTTCAGACGGCTGGCAGAAGAGGTAATGCAACACCCTGAGCAAGTACTGTGTTAGTTGTGAGACAGTGATAGGTAGTAGTGAAGGCTGTGAGTTCACAGGCATTTACTAGACTATTGATCTGTGAACATCTAAGACGCTTAGCTTTACATTTCCAATGTAATTTTTAGCCCTTATACTTTGCATACAAATAGCCCAGGGAAAAGTTAAATAATGATATGCTTCCTCTATCCATGAAGAACAGGGGTGCTAGACTGGGGTCAATGTGCAGTTACCTATCCATTCATCCAAATTACATCTGACTAGAGTAAGAGAAGTACTTTGCTTTATATGGAGTGGAATACTGCTCCATGGAAACAGTATTCTCTACAATGCAAACCTACCTCACTAACACATTCTGTTTATTTTGCAAAAGAGATTGAGATCCCTTGTGTGGGCATTTATGATACCACTGGATTTAAGAATGTATAATAAATCTGATACAACAGAATCTGTTGAAGCTCTATACACAAGGCAGAGATCACCTCTCAGAGATTTGTATGATACCGAGAAGAGAGAGACAAGGCTTTGAGATAGTCTGCATAGCTTTTACAATTTAGACCTTTGACATTTTAGTGAGAAAGTATTCTGTTCATTCCAGTTTGGAAAAATGTATAGATGGTTGCATACCAAAAAAAGAATTCTACTCAATGATTTGCCTAATGAGTGCCAAGTACAGTGGAACAATTACTTCCTTGGATCTGGATGCAATGCCTTTAGATACAAGATGTGTTATAAAAAAGGGCTTCCTTACAACAGTGAATACGTGGTCATCAAAGGACAGTTCATTTATGGCGTAGGATCCCAGATCCTTAACTATGGCATCAATTTTCAGGATGGTGGTGTCAATATGATAGTTAGAAGGGAAGTCATGCTTGCTGAAGGGTATGACTCTACACTTCTTGTCATTAAGTTTTAGTCCATGGTTTTCATACCAGCTATTTGTTTAGGTCAGGCCCTCTTGGAGCATCTTGGTGAACTATGGGGGAGTTTATGATAGCACCTGTTATTTATTTTTATGTTTCCCATCTGTTGACTGGGTAAGCCCATTGAACACATTATCCATTTTCAGAATGATCCGGGATAATTGTCTGGTTAAGTGACTTGCTCAGAGTCACAAAAGTAGGCAAATGAATGTGGAAGGAATCATACTGTAACAACAAAGAGCTTTAATCCTTTGTACTGTCAACAAACTGGTGCCCAGGACCAGAAGCATCTCATAAGACCAGGAAAAAGCTGGATTGGAAAACATACCTGTCTGTTCTTTCTCACAGATAAGCTTGGGGCTTATGTGAGACACATGCACAAAGCAGGGTGGTCCCAAGAGAATGCAGCCACACAATCAGCAGGGCTCAGTTGGTTTCAAAGGGCCTTAGGTGTGGGGGATACAACAAAGTCATTCCACATAAAGGGTATGATAAAACGTTAGACCAGGCAATACCTGCAACACATCAACAAAAAAAAGCCTATTGACAGAAACACTTAGGAGCTAATGGCAAGTTTTACAAAGTGTGTACAGTAATCAGGTAAAAAAAAATACTATTCAGGGTACCTTTCTTGGCAACTTTTTTTGGGAAGCTTTTAGAAATTCTGAGCTGGTGCAACCCACCCATGAAGCAGGTGGCCATGGAATGTTAGCCTTCAAAGACATTTTGATTATTTGAGAAGGTGCAGAAATTTGACTGGGTGGACCTGAGGCTGACTAGAGGGAAAGATGTAAAACTACTACAAGCTTGAAGACTCCAACTGCTACTCATTATGCCTGGCTGTCATATTACAAAGCAACAACAAAAGCACATCAAAGTTATTTTTTTTTTCTATCATAAGCAGGCAGACCCAGTGAAACAACATGAGTTCAATGTAGTCTTAAATGGAGCAGCTAGTATTAGGCTCAATATACACCCAATTCTTTTCACACAGATGCAACAACAGATGCTCAAAATTGGGGCATCAGTGAAGTACATTAAAAGCTTGTAGCAGTGATAGTCAGTTGTGTATAAAAAAATATTTGTGAGCTCAGTCAGCTTATTAATTTTCTTTTATTGTAGCACAATGTATGCGACTAGGAATCTATATATCATCACATTGCATCAGAGGCTACAACTGCAAAAGTAGAAACTTGGCAGGGACAGCAAACTATTAAAAACTGATGGACAGTTATACTGAGTATGAGGTGGGGTCAACTAATAAGAAAACTGTTGCCTCATAAGAAATGGTGGGGTGCTCTAGTTTTGGTAGTAATACATATATTGGGGAAATAGCAAGGGCTGGAAATGAGAACAAAATCAGACCTGTTGATTATAAAGGAGGAATAGCCTTAGGTTTGGCTGTTCTAGTTGAAAACAGTGCACTGGCTGAAATGATGCAATGGCATTTCAGTAAAAGCAGTATAATATACAAGAAGAAAGCTAAATAACACCACTGATAAAGCCCTCTAACCATTATCTCTCAGGTTTATGGCCCACTTACTTGAAACTGAATGGAGCCAACTACACTACATGGACGGAATGCACATATCCATTCTTGGCGTGCGGCTATTTGTAGAAGAAATGTTAGTGGCATTAAAGTAAACCTCCACCCCCTAAACTGGACCAGTTATGCTTGGTGGAAAAGCAGGGAATCCTCCTTTTCTGCAGTAGAAGACAAGGATGCCAAAGGAGGCATGGGAAAGACAGAACACTGTGGTCCTCCTTAAGGTTTAGACTGTTCTGAGACAGGAATGGGACTTTTCAGCCAGCTTCTCTCAACAGATTGCAAGATGACCCAAGTGGCGCCTTCTGTGCAATGACTTAGCCTTGACTTAAATATAAATGAGACCACATACTGAAGTGATATTCTCTTTAGAGAAAAAGAAAACAAAACAGTGGGAGTCCTCTCTGGCACTGCACCTGGCAAACGTCTGTCATACTAACTGGGATATTAATAGGCTAATTACCAACTACAATACACAATTTGGTTACCATCTAACTGAATTTGGTCTAATAAATATGGCTGAGGCCATTTAAACTCTATCCTGTGTGTGTTGTGCTATTTTATAGCACAAAGACATGCATCTGGAACATTTCTCCCCAGGCCTCCTCTGAAAATAGGCTCTGTCCTAGTCAGACTTTCCCAGTCAACATATGATTAAGAAAATAAAATTTATGACACTCCATAAAATTAGGTTAAGTGATGATAGTAAAATTATGTTAAGTGATGGTGTTACTACTGTCTCAACAGAAAAATGGGCATACACAGTGGATATAAAAAGTGTACACACCCCTGTTAAAATGCTAAGTTTTTGTGATATAAAAAATGAGACCACAATAAATCATTTCAAAACTTTTCCCACCTTTAATGTGACCTATAAACTGTACAATTCAATTGAAAAACAAATCTGTTAGGGGAAAAAATATAAAAGAATAAAAAATGTACAATATGCTGGTTGCATAAGTGTGCACACCCTTAAACTAATACTTTGTTGAAGCACCTTTTGATTTAATTACAGCATTCAGTCTTCTTGGGTACACACCTGCCATCGATTAAAGAGACTCTGATTAACCCCAAATAAAGTTCAGCTGTCCTAGTAGGATTTCCCTGACATTTACTCAGTTGCCTGCTACAGTAAAAGCCATGGTTCAGAGAGAGCTTACAAAGCATCAAAGGGATCTCATTGTCGAAAGGTATCAGTCAGGAGAAGGGTACAAAAAAAATTCCACAGCATTGGATCTACCATGAAACACAGTAAAGACAGTCATCAAAAAATGGAGAAAATATGGGACAACAGTGACATTGCAAAGAACCGGACATCCCTCCAAAATTGATGAAAAGACAAGATGAAAACTGGTTAAGGAGGCTGCCAAGAGACCTACAGCAACACTGAAGGAGTTTCAGGAATTTCTGGCAAGTACTGGTTGTGTACTACATGTGACAACTAGCTCCCGTGTTCTCCATATGCCTGGACTATGGGGTAAGGTTGCAAGATGGAATCCTTTTCTTACACAGAAAAACAGCCACACCAGGCTAAAATTTGCAAAACAATACATCTAGTCTCCCAAAAGCATCTGGGAAAATGTGTTATGGTCTGATGAGACCAAGGATGAACTTTTTCGCCACAATTCCAAAAGGTACATTTGGTGCAAAAACGACACTTTGCATCACTAAAAGAACACCATCCCCACGGTGAAGCAAGGTGGTGGCAGTATCATGCTTTGGGGTTGCTTTTCTTCAGCTAGAACTGGGGCTTTAGTCAAGGTGGAGGGAATTATGAACAGTTCCAAACACCAGTCACTTTTGGCCCAAAACCTTCAGGCATCTGCTAGAAAGCTCAAGATAAAGAGGAATTTCACCTTTCAACATGACAACGACCCCAAGCATATATCCAAATCAACAAAAGAATGGCTTCACCAGAAGAAAGTTAAAGTTCTGGAATGGCCCAGTCACAGCCCAGAACTAAATCCAATAGAAAATCTGTGGGGTGACCTGAAGAGGGCTGTGCACAAGAGATGCCCTCGGAATATGACCGATTTGGAGAGATTTTGAAAGGAAGAGTGGGCAAATACTGCCAAGTCAAGATGTGCCATGCTGATAGACTCCTACCCAAGAAGACTGAATGCTGTAATTAAATCAAAAGGTGTTTCAATAAAGTATTAGTTTAAGGGTGCGCACACATGCAACCAGCGTATTGAACTTTTTTTTTTAATTTTTTCTCCTAACAGATTTGTTTGTTTTTCAATTGAAATGAACAGGTTATAGGTCACATTAAAGGTGGGAAATGTTTTGAAATGATTTACTGTGGTCTCATTATCACAAAATCCTGGCATTTTAACAGGGGTATGTACACTTTTTATATCCACTGTATTGTGCAACAAATCTAAAAACAGAAGAAAATGGTAAGTCATGCTTTTGTGAAATAATTATTTATTTGGTATTATATGATACAGCTGAATGAAAGGACCCATGTTATATCAAATCAATGCATACCCTTATCCTGAACAGATCATCATCTTCTTTCGGCTGTTCCCATTAGGGGTCGCCACAGTGGGTCATCTGTTTCTATTTCTTCCGGTCCTCTGCATCTTGCTCTGTCACACCAACCACCTGCATGTCCTCTCTCACCACATCCATAAACCTTATCTTAGGCCGTCCACTTTTCCTGTTACCTGGCAGCTTCATCCTTAGAATCTTTTTCCCCAATATACTCAGCATCCCTCCTCAGCACATATCCAAACCAACGTAACCTTGCCTCTCTGGCTTTGTCTCCAAACCTTCCAACCTGGGCTGACCCTCTAATATACTTATTCCTAATCCTGTCCACCCTCGTCACACCCAGTGCAAATCTTAACATCTTTAACTCTGCCACATCCAGCTCAAACTCCTGCCTTTTTGTCAATGCCACTGTAACCTATATAACATAGCTGGTCTCACTACCCTCTTGCAGACCTTCCCTTTCACTCTTACTGGTACTCGTCTGTCACAAACCACTCCTGATACTCTTCTCCACCCACTCCATCCTGCCTGTACTCTCTTCTTCACCTCTCTTCCACACTCACCATCACTCAACTACTGATCCCAAATATTTAAACTCATCCACCTTCGCCACCTCTACTCCTTGCATTCTCACCATTCCTCTATCCTCCCTCTCATTCACACACATATATTATGTCTTAGTCCTGCTGACCTTCATTCCTTTTCTCTCTAGAACATATCTCCACCTCTCCAGGGTCTCCTCCACCCGTTACCTACTCTCACTACAGATCACAAGGTCATCTGCAAACATCATAGTCCACGGGGACTCCTGTCTGATCTCATCTGTCAACCTGTCCATCACCATAGCAAGTAAGAAAGGGCTCCGAGCTGATCCTTGATGTAATCCCACCTCCACCTTAAATGCATCCGTCACTCCCACCGCAGACTCACCACTGTCACACCACTCTCCTTCATATCCTGTACCACTCTTACATACTTCTTTGACACTCCCGACTTCCTCATACAATACCACATCTCCTCTCTAGATGCACCTAGAAAAAGAATGTAAGCAAGAGAAACATGACAAATAAATGATGGGATATATTATATGAACTTGAATATATCTATGGCTTCAACTTCAACATAAAAAAATGTGAAGCAAATTTGCTTAAAAACCTTTCTGAAGTCTCACTTGATCAGCACCAGTGTTTAGTTACTTGTAAGATACAAACAAGCACCACTGACTGGACTACAACAACTATGCAAAACTGTTTTGTCTTGCATTACACTTGAACTTGTATCCCCTTAATAAAAGCCAGAAATCTGCACCTAACCTATGACAGCACAAAGAATGCTAGAGTGTTTTAAGGAGTCAATCTAACTTCGTTTTCAAATCCCTATGCAAAAAAAAAAAGAGTCCCGCTTAGGCGCATTAAACCCACAGAAACATACCAATAATAAAATGCAGTAAAGAAAAGGAAAACCTTCACTACCACACAAGACTAATCTTATTATAACAACCAAAACTGACTGTAACCCTGCCTGACATCCATCGTCAACAGCAGGTCCTGAACCATAATAAACAAGTCTTCACCTACTAATATGAAAGCCTGCTGGAATAGAAGACTGCCTGTCAGCATGAGTTACGATCTATCAACCCACCCTCTCACCTTACACTTCACCTACAAGAAAACCAACAAGCTAGCACTTATAGAAATTCAACTGATAGCCAACAACTACAATGGAGGTCTGACTGAGGGATTCAATGCTTTTAAATCTATTTCAAATATCTGACACAAAAAACAATACACACATATATATATCGAATAAGAAAAAAAGGTGAATCATTACTAATCCTAAAGCTGAGCATCAGTCTTAAAAACCATCATGAGCAAAAAAAAAAAAAAACAAACAAGAAATTAGCAAGCAGGTTTACATAATTCTCCTTACCTCCCCCCCCCGAAAAAAAAAAGTTGAATCAATATTAGTTTCTCAACATACATGACATTGCCAGAATATAGTACTAATTTCTTTCACCTCTTGGTGCCTGCATTACTTATGCTAGGACCTCAGGCTTGTCACTGGCCTCTTTGTTCTGCTGGTCTGTTGCTGACAGCATATAAGGAGCCACTGCCTGCAACACCTTTATAGTTTTCTGGAACATTTCTATTGTTTCTCTCAAGTCGGCAAACTAAATTTCAAGAAAGCTGGACAGATCAGTCTGAAATGCACCTTCTGTCTGCACTGCGGAAAACAGGAATGAATCTGTTTCCGCAGATTCTTGTTTGATCAGAATAATCATGATCAAAAGGGCAAATATCTATCCCAGCAGAGTGCTGCCCCCCTGACATCTCAGATGCTCAGGTAAGAGCTGCCCTCTCCAAAGCAAAAAACACAGCATCAATGGGAGCAGACGGTGTCCCGGGCTGCGTCCTACATGAACTCCAATAAGAGCTAAACCCAAACATAAAACTACTGTTCAATCTCAGCCTTACTACAGGATATGTGCCCAAAGAGTGGCGTACAGCAACAGTGGTCCCTCTCCATAAAGGTGGTGCCTCAACGGATCCTGGACACTATCGCCCCATAAGCCTGACTAACTTGGTCTGCAAAGCTATGGAAAGGATCATCATGGACCTCATAAATAAAGATATTGGGGACCTACAGACACTGGATCCTACCCAGTTCGGCTTTGTTAAGGGCAGATCCTGCCTCTTAAACCTGGTTGATTTCTTTGAAACAGTCACCAAGGCCATTGACGAGGGGAAGGTGGTCCACACAGCCTATCTGGACCTCACAAAAGCCTTCGATACAATACCCCACTCGGGCATTATAGATAAGCTCACCAGCTTAAATATAACCCCTATGTCACTAGATGGATTGCAAACTGGCTCAAGGACAGAACCCACATGGTTAGAATTGCTGGGGCCATGTCAGACTCCAAACCAGTTACAAGTGGTGTCCCACAAGGCTCAGTCCTGGGACCTCTCTTGTTCGGTATATATTTCTCAGAGGTACAGGCCAACACAGAAGGACTGTGGCTGACCAAGTTCGCAGATGACTGCAAACTGGGCGCCATAATCGACTCTCCAGCCGACACAAGCATCCTCCAAAAGGGCCTCATAGAAACAGACAACTGGTGCCAGAGCCATGGCCTCAAGCTAAATGCCAAAAAGTGTATAGTCATCCCGTTTGGCAAAAACAAAGTGCCCACAAATTACCACATAGGTGGTAATCCATCAAGTACAGAAAAAGTAATTAGGGACCTGGGGACCCAAGTTGATAGCAATCTCTCATTTGACAACCACGTGGCCAAAGTGGTTAGAAAAACATTTTATATAGCCCACCTAATCATGAAGGGATTGACATCTAGATCAGGGGAGGTCATCATGCCTCTTTACTCATCCCTCATCAGGCCCATAATTGAGTACAATGCCCCTTTTCGGATGTACCTTACCAGACACCTGCAGCAACTGGAAAGACCCCAAAAGTACCTCACCAAGAGGATCAAAGGGCTCAAACAGATGTCATATGCTGCCCGGTTAAAGAAACTCCAGCTCTACTCAGTGGCATACTGCCTGTTCGGAGGCGATCTGTGCCGGACGTATAAAGCCATGTCCAACCCAGAATTAATGGACATGCTGCACCTCAGAAAATCCAAATCCCATCGAGCTACTCGCTCGACAGACTTGAACCTCAGCACTGAAATAAATAGGACATGCTGGAGGGACAGATTCATAACCCAGAGGCTCCCTTCACTCTGGAATAAAATCCCAGTCCAGGTTAGGCAGAGTCCCTCATTGACTCTCTTCAAGAGGAATCTTGATGAGTGGATGGGAGATCGTAGGTTTACCCCGGGTATCACTTCTGTGTCACTGTTAGACAGAGGCACAGTATACTAACCTCGAAAAAGGGCATAGCAAAATAAATTTAAAATGGGTGACGAAAGCCAAACACATTCTGGCTAGGCTTATAAATGCCCTAGGGCAGATAGCCTAGTATGAACCTATGAACCTATCACAGCAGATTTGATAGTCCTTCTAAAGCTTGCGAGGTTTTCACAACTTAACCATAACATATTCTGCAAAAGCAAAGGAGACAAATTGAACAACCACCTATTCTGGTGATGACCTCTGGCAACAAGAACAAACACAGAACACCCACACAATATGAGTCTTGTTCAGGAAAATGCCAGTTTTATTAATAAGAATGTCAGTCCCATCAGCCAGTTGATTTTGCATGAAAACATGAAATACTCATATTCCACAGTTTCAGAAACATCAGAGAAGCACAAGTTCTTATTTAGGGCTTTCTTCTTGGAAGCAATTAACTATGTTTACAATAGTTCTAATTTCACTTCTTACACTACAAAAAATGTTTAACTTCTGACACTTCTCCAGTGTCCTCTTCCATACATCAAATGTTGTCTTCACTTTCCCAGCCCTCCCAAACAATCCATAAATTCAGTGAGTTATGCGTTTAACTTAATTCTAACATAACAAATATTAGTATAACTGACTCAATACTACCATTGGCTACCTTCAGACCCCTAATGACTTATACAGTTCTTTGGTTGTTATAAGACATATTCCTATGCAGGCACACACCATGTGGTGGACTGAAAAGATGATTCCCTTCTCTTTTACTGCACTGGATTTACAGATCGACATTAAAATCAGATGGGCACGATAATCAAATTATTTACCATCATTAAAACCAAAACATTGTTTTTTGTTACGTGTTTACTAGGTTAACGACCACAAGGGCCTTTTTAAGCCTAGCCATGCATCCCAAATCTCTGACAAGTTCTGATACCCTTGATAAGTGTAAGCATGGGCCTGGGAGATGAACCATTTACAAGTTACATGTGTCCATTAGAGACATAGGTACAAAATCAGGGATGAATTTCCAGTTTTTCATCCAATTGTCCAAGCTGCACTTGAATTGGGTTAGGGAGGAACTCTGCTTCACATGGATGGGGAGCCTTTTCCATAGACGGGGTAGTCTCTGGGATAAATACCTATCTCTCTAACAGGTCCTATTTATATCACAGGCAAGGTTTAAGTCTTTAGAATGGGTAATTCTGGTGCTGTTTGTTTTGTGGATATGCAGGAGGTCCATCAGAGTGGGGTCCGACAATGCCCTGTATGCCAGGCATAGATCTCCCGTCAAAAGCCTGTAGGAGACAGAATACAAGGATAGGGCCTTGAGGTGGTCTGCATAGGACACTTTACTTACACCTTGTATTCTTTTAGTGAGGAAACTCTGTAGACGTTCCAGTTGCTGGATATGCCTGGTTAGGTACATACCAAGACGAACAATGTACTCAATGATAGGTCTGATGAATGCCAAATTCAGTGGAACAATGACTTCCTTGGACTTAGATGCCATACCTTTGTTTACCAGTGTAGACACGTGATGATCAAAGGCTAAATTACTATCTATGCATGTCCCTAATCCCATACTACTGGGTCAACTCTAAGGGGTGTGTTGTCAATATGATGGTTACCAGAGATGTACGACTTCCCAAAGGATACTATTATGCATGTCTTGGCTTTCTTTAGTTTTTGTCCATGGCTCTGACACCAGTTGTTTGCCTGTGTCAGCCCCTCCTGGAGAACATTTGTGTCAGTGTGAGATTCAATGGCAGCTCCTAATTTGCAATCATCTGCAAATTTAGTCAGCCAGAGACCACTGACATTGACTTCTGAGAAGTTGTTGTTGTGTCTTTCGGCTTTTTCCTGGTTAGGGGTCGCCACAGCGGAACTCTGGTCCGCTAATGATTGGCAGTAGATTTTTACATGCAGAGTTACTGGCCCTGACGCACAACCTTCAACGAAGGTACGCCCATTCACGCATGTCTCCACACAGAAGACACTCTAGCTGAGAATCGAACAGGACAATGTCTTACTGTGAGGTGACAACGCTACCGCAGCACCACCACCGCATGCCAAAAATGAGCAGTCCAAGGACTGAACCCTGAGGGACTCCACTAGACTGGCCTGTTTTGTAGAGGTGGACTCTCCAGTTCTAACTTCCTGGGTCCTGTCTGTGAGACAGTTGGCTATCCACTGGGTGACATATGGATTTGTACCTAATCTCTTGAGTTTGTCAACAATGTCAGAGTAGAGTATTGTATCAAATGCCTTGGCCAGGTCAAGGGTAAGCAGTGTGAATGATTTTGCCCTTATCCATTGCTTTGATAACCTTCTCAAAGAAGGTCACCAGGCTGAGTAGCCATGATCTGCCCTTGACAAAATCAAACTGGGTTGGGTCCAGTGAAGGATATTTACTATATCTCTATTGATTATCTCCATGATATTTTTTCTATGGTTTTATATACAAGACTATTGAGACTTGCAGTTCTGTAGTTTCCAGGGTATGTAGATGGCCCACCTTTGTGCAGAGGGATGACTGTTGCCATTCTCCATTCATGAGGCAAGAAGCCTGTTTGGAGGCTACAGTTAAATAGTAATTCCAGAGGCCCTGATAGGTCATGTTTCATGCTATTTAGAAGGCATCCTGGAATATTGTCTAGGCCCATTGATGCAGTGTTTATGGTGTTAGACAGAGCATTAAGGACCTGTTCCCTAGTGGTAGTGGGAGTTATATTTGATTATATTTCATAAGGTAATTGAGGGGGCGAGAGGGGTAAAGTTGGAGCTGAATTTATCAGCCAGGAGGTTTGTTATATCTTCTGGCTCAGTATAGATGGCTCCATTTACAATGAGCTCTGCACACAATTGTGTATTGCCTTTGTAATCGCGGACATAGCTAAAGAATGGTTTAGTGGTTGTCCTTGGCCTGGAAGGCCACACTTACCTCAAATTTGGCTTTGGTAGACTTTGTCCTCCAAGTTTTGTTTAGTTTGATGACAATGCTTTTATACTGCTGGGTGCTGCACCTCCTAATTTTTGCCATGATTTTCTTCCTCCTGTTATACAGACTTTTGATTTTGTGATTCCACCAGGGTGGCTTGTTTTTTTGAGTTGGTTCTGTACCTCTTCCTGGTGGATACAGCAAAAAGTATTTAAGCCACCATCCTCCAAAGGCATCAAAGATCTGTCTGACACCCCCTCCCCCCACACTCAGACTTATTATTCTTCAAAGACTTAAGGATTTGGCTAGACCAAAACCTGACCTTCCAAATACCCTTAGGAACAGGAACACACACACAAAGAAAAAACACAGATCCAAAATCGATGCATCACTTTTCTGAGCAAGAAAAATATCCCTGTTTTTAAACAAATCAGCTACATCACCTACTGTCAATTAAATACTATTAAATAAACTTAAGCATGGTCTTCCATTAATAGCTACAGGTTTACACAAAGACACTCCCATCCTACAAGCCACCTCCAACAAAATTATGTTGTTTTATTAACACCCCCCACCATGGAAATCATTGTCCAACTCTAACAAACAACAAATGGCTACCTGTTAAAGTGTAATGGGGAGGTTTAGAAGCATTCAATGGTTTGTTATTTACACTTTTTTCAAAACATGACCAATACAATTTAACTTTAGGCTCTCTACTATTCAAACTCCTAAACCATTAATCTTTCTCTCCTTTCTACAAAGCTGGTAATTACCACCCCATAAGCTTAACAAGCCTGGTCTGCAAAGCTATGGAGAGGATCATAATGGAACTCATAAATAAAGACATAGGGGACCTACAGATATTGGATCCTACCCAATTTGGCTTTGTCAAGGGCAGATCATGCCTCTTGAACTTGGTCGACTTTTTTGAAACAGTCACCAAGGCCATTGATGAGGGTAAGGCAGTTCACACAGCCTACTTTGACC
Organism: Protopterus annectens; assembly: GCF_019279795.1. NCBI lineage: Eukaryota > Metazoa > Chordata > Ceratodontiformes > Protopteridae > Protopterus > Protopterus annectens. Next base: position 1,752,951,414 of record NC_056731.1, on the reverse strand, counting down.
TTGCAAAAGCTTTCGACACAATACCCCACTCGGGTATCATAGAAAAGCTCACCAGCTTAAATGTAAACCCATATGTCACAAGATGGGTTGCAAACTGGCTCAAGGACAGAACCCACAGGGTTAGAGTTGCTGGTGCCATGTCAGACTCCAAGCCGGTCACAAGCGGTGTCCCACAGGGCTCAGTCCTGGGCCCCCTCTTGTTCGGCATCTACTTTTCAGAAGTACAGGCAAACATAGGAGGATTGTGGCTGACAAAGTTTGCAGAGGACTGCAAACTGGGCGCCATAGTTGAAAATCCATCAGACACAGATATCCTTCAGAGAGGTCTCATAGAAATGGATAACTGGTGCCAGAGCCATGGCCTTAAGCTAAATGCCAAAAAATGTATAGTCATACCCTTTGGTAAAAACAAGGTAACCCCAAGTTACCACATAGGTGGCAATCCATTAAGCACAGAAGAGGTTATCAGGGACCTGGGGACCCAAGTTGACAGTAACCTTTCTTTTGACACTCACATTGCCAAAGTGGTTAGGAGGACCTTCTACATTGCCCACCTGATTATGAAGGGATTCACATCCAGATCAAGGGAGGTCATTGTTCCCCTGTACTCTTCCACTTATCAGACCAATGATGGAGTACAATGCCCCATTCGGAATGCATCTTACCCGACACCTGCAGCAATTGGAAAGACCCCAAAAGTTCCTCACCAAAAGGATAAAGGGGCTCAAAAATATGCCATATGCTGCCCGACTGAAGAAACTCCAGCTCTATTCAGTCGCATACCGTCTGCTCAGAGGTGACCTGTGCCTGACATAAAAGGCCATATCCAACCAGGAATTAATGGACATGCTCCACCTCAAAAAATCCAAATCCACCACAGCCACAAGAGCAAGAGACTTAAACCTCAACACGGGATATAAATAGGATGTGCTGGAGGGACAGATTCATCACCCAGAGACTCCCTATGCTGTGGAACAGAATCCCGGTCCATGTGAGACAGAGCACCTCGCTGGCTCTGTTCAAGAGGAATCTTGACCAGTGGATGGGAGATCATCTCTATCACTGCTGGACAGAGGCACGGCAAACAAATGGGTATAGTATTCTTCAACCTAAGGGGTGGTGAAAGCCACACAACTCTGGCTAGGCTTATAAATGCCCTAGGGCAGATAGCCTAGTATGAACCTATGAACCTATTACCTCTAAAAATCACAATTTACTATCTCAGAGGTCATTCCCAGGTAGCTCCTACAATACATACCACTAACATAAAACTACAATGAGCCAGCCATAGCATTTTCATTCTAGCACCTAAATTATGGCAGTCTTTAGCACTCCACCTTAAAGATCTCTCCTCCTGCATCATTTTCAGTACATAACTCGAAGCACACCTCCTACAACAATCCCATTACAAATGCTTACAGGCTGACCGCATTACATAACTCTCTCCACCTCCTCTACACATCCACATCTTTTCCACCAGTTCTAGAACTAACTTCACACTCATCCTAAAAATACTGCACATTTGTAAATATTGTATAAAACAGTATTTACTAAAATTATTATCTTAAATTAGGGCCAATTATTTTCAATTTGTGTTGGTTGTGTTTCTGATATTTGTTGTTTTAAATTGTTGTGTATCTTTTACAGAACTCACCTGGGCTGAGTATGGAACTGGTCCACTAACATCAATGCACAACAAACTTACCTACATAAATAAATATATAAACAAATTGTATCTCTGAAATGTTGTGCGTCTTCCCATGCACTGATTAAACTTTTAGTTTCCAAGGGAGGAGGAGCAACTAAAGACTGCCTACCATCCTGTATCTTTATCAGGAGTCTTCACGTTTTTCTATTAGCAGTTCATGATCCACAACACCTAGTGACTGCTACTAGTCTGCTAGTCATCCAAATGAAAATGTACACGCAGTTTGAAAATACTACTGTGACTCCTCATTCTTTTTTGATATGCATACATTTTGAAAGATGCTACAGCCTGGTAAAGTCAGCTCTCATGGTAAAAACTGGGATTCAAGTATATCTCAGATATGGCACAACACAGGGCTTAGGTTATGTAGACATCATGAAACTCCGCAATCTTGCTGCAGATTAATTTTTTGTGTCTTTAGAAAATGCAACACGAATTACATATAAAACAAAATGTCACCCACGTGTACACTCCAAATCTGCTGGCAATTTTATTTACAATTTACTAATATTATTCAGATATCGACGACTGGTAACACATTTTCACGAACAGCTGTGAAATCAGTAGCTTACACTGTCTGAAGCAAAATAAAATGCAGATATTTATAACAATGTATAATGTTACGTAGTCGACAAGTAGGCAATGGATTTGATTGATTTCCAAAGCCATCATGTATTACCTCTCAGAAAGCCAAAAATAATGAGGAACACACGCCCCAAATCAGAATCAGTTTTGAAATGTCACTTATTTCTCAAGAAAATTTAAAAGAATAGCACGAGTCGCATTAAAACCAAAAAATAATGAAGGACAATTTCCAACTTCGGGGATTTTTCCATTTTAATGCACAGAGCAAGAATTTGACACAGAATCAGGCGGTTGAAAGAACGGTAAGTCACATGATGACTTGCTCACCTGTCACACGTTTAAGTCTTACTACACGTTACATTACAGTATCAATAAACAGTCAATTTATACAATTTTACAAACTAAAAGTGGAGACTCACAAACGTCAAGCAATTTGCTTGCTGTACTACACAGTATATTTTGTATCGTAGTATACAAGATAAAAGCATTACAATTCAAAGCATAACCCACCATAGCTACGAATACCCCCCCCAACAAAACTAACCAGGAAACAATCATTAATTATGTACTTACTTTAATGTTAGGTCTAGATCAGCAGGTTCGTCTTTCTCCACACCACTAAAGACAGATGCCTTTAAAGGTGTTGTTAGGAAAGACAAACCTCTTCATCTCAGACTTAAGAAACCAACTACATGGCATTTTTTTTTACAGACACCTTTACGGGTATGACGTCTGGTGTGCGTGCTCGTTTATACGTAATAGTGTTTATGAGAGTCCGCACGTTACACCCTGAGATGCGTCTACCCATGGTCACAAGCTGTAGTGCTCTGCCTGACTGCACCCCACCCCCTCCCCCCGAGTCCCCTCCTCCCCCCAACACGCACACCCGAGAAGTTGTGGGTTGCCTCGATGCATTGTGGGTACAGTTCGTTGTTCCTTTGCCATTCGACCTCTGTAGGCCCCGTGCGGACGCTAAAGACTTGGGGGGAGACAGAAAGGTAGTCTCTGTCCCTGCTTTATCAATGCTGTTGATTTAATCAAGCTGACATAAAAAATACAGTTTGAATTTAGTCAGAACCTTTAAGGACCTGTTGTCCAGTTACGTGAGGACCGGTCGCAAACGCTGCGTTAAATCCATATAGAAGGGGAGCCACGAGCAGGAAGACAAAACATGTCGGTCGAGAGGAATCGTAGGTCTTTAGCATTCCGAGGTGGTGGATTACCAGTAGTGTCTTGTGTACCCAGTAACAGTGGGGACATCGCTGAGTGGCGGCAGCCCGAATTGAATGGGCGGCGGATGGACGAGGAGGTAGAGGAACTAGAGACCGTTGTAAGGACTGTGGAAGAAGGGGGATCTATCAGCGACAGTACTGAAGATGAGGAGCTGGAAGGGGTTAGCGTGGCAGGTGATGGTCTGGATTGCGCGGGTAGTAGTGGCGACCGGAGGTCTGGAGATGGTCAAGATGAAGGAGAAGGGAGCAGTGTGGGAGCTGGTGATAGTGGCGAAGGGGAAGTAGATCATGAGACGGACAGTTCTATCCGAAGGAGTGGAGTGGGGGTCCGACCTCCACAGCCCTTGCTTCAGAAAGTGTACACTTTCCAGGGTGATTGGCTACAGGAGTTTGAGTGGCTGAATTTCGATCAAGAAACTGGACTTATGTCTTGCGCTTGGTGTTATAAACCGGGCGGCAGTGATGGCCAGGACGAGGTGGCAAAAGGCACCCGTAATTATAAGAGACCACTGTTATTGCGGCATCACCTGTCTGTTGAGCATAGAATGAAGGATCCAGCTAAACAGGTAAGGGAATTTCGGGGTGTATGTTACGTGCTAACGTAATAATAGTCAGGTGTGTGTGTTCTTGGCGGTGGCTTCTGTTGTTGTTTTTTTTTTATTTCTTTTTGAGTTGAAAAAAGTGATAGCTTACACGTGTTATATAGTTTCGTATTAACTAAGACCGTCCTAGCTCGTCAGTCGTCACTGAGGAGTTTCTAGTGGTAGAACTTTATTGATGTCATCTTGCCATAGTTACCGAACACGTGCCACTGTTTTTAGTGGTAGCAATACATTTAGTGTTTACAGTCGTGTTTAATAACGCAATAGGCGCGTGTATTGATGCTGCTACTTGCAATGCATTGCTTATGCACCTTACTCTCTTTAATTTGATTTGTACAGAATTTATATTTGTGGCTTAATGTGTCAAGTCAAGAACATGTTTTCATTCTGGTTTCTCTCGATAGTAGTATTAATATTCAATGATACCTTTCCCGAAATGTGCGCTTTTTGAAGAGAAAACAATATTGTGGCATTTATTGAACTTGCATTTCTTGTATGCAGTTGAATTGATTGGTTATGTTTGTGTTGCAGAATGCAAACTGTGTGTTTTGAAGATGTCTTTTTGCGTAGGTGTATATTTGTAGCATTTTGTCACTGTCGTGTTTATTTGTGGGTGTCACAAACCTATTAGTAAAACATTTTAAGTTGTACATGTAGCAATGTTTCTTTGTGAAACGTTTCTTTCATGTTTATTTTAATGAGTTTTCTGCTGTATGCTTTCTTGTGGGGGGGGGGTTGCACTGACCAGGTAGTTTCTAATTCACTTGCTTTTGTTCAGGTTAGTTAGGTTGACTTTTTAGTAGTTTTTTTTCTGTTTTATGTATTCTTGGAAGACTTAATTTATTCTTATAGTGCATTTTTTTGTGTTTTAGTGGCTTTATTTATATTAATGGAGAATGTGTAAAATGTGGACATGGCAAAAAAAATATTCTGTGCCAAGTGTAAAGTCTTTTGCATTTGTCTGAGCTTCCACTAACTGGCAGATGAGATGGACCTTCAGTTTAAATGTGTTACTTGAAGGAGGATGTGAGTGGAACACCCGACATCCCTTGTTGCAATGGAGTTAAAAATACATAATTATAAATCTGGTGTGGGGATAGAACTGACAGCCTTATGGTCTTCCCAGTATGAAAGACATGCGCTGCCTTTTGAACCACTTTAGTGTTGAGCACAATTTTCAGACATTCTATGAATCTATTGTTTTCTTTTTATCTTTTACACAGTAGAACAACATGTGGCAAAAGGTGAACAAAAAAAACGGCACTCTAACTTAAAATTGACCAGCAATTCAAATTGCTTCCATTGTGAATTCATGCAGTTGTTGGGTGTGGTGGTTATGGGTCCAATCTGTGGCAAGGGAGTGGGACGCTCTCGGGGGGGGGGGGGGGACAGTAACTGGAAAGATCATGAATCAAAATGTTGTAATAGTTTAAGGGCATCCTAAGGAACTTGTCAAAAGTTGTTAGAAAAGAGAAAAGCCAGTCCATGATACAGTCCAGGAAATTTTAGAAAGAAGTCAACCTCAGTGGGTCCAACCTACTGTACTCAAATCACACTGCTTCCTCTTCTGTATCAGCAGATGATTTCCAACAGTATATCAGTGACCTTCGCAACTATGCTAGATGCCCCAACCACCCTTTCTGAATGTTTTTCCTCCCTTCTATTTCAGACATATTTTATTCAAAAAAATGTCATACCACTACTACAAAGAAATACTGCTGGACCTCCCAACTATAGACAAATCTCCACTCTTGGTTAATTTATCATTATTGACATTGCTTTGTAACATCTCTACAACACACATTTCAGTCTGCCTCAATACAATTCTGTTATCTGGAAAATTGCCATAGTGAAGACAGTTTCCAAGCAGTAAACATAAGGCCACAACCCCCTCTCAAACAATTTTGATAATGTGTTCATAGGTAGGTATTGGGCTATCTGCCTGAGGGCATTTTTAAGCATAGCCGGAGTGTGTCTGCTTTCACCACCGCATTGATTAACTGGGTAAAGTGATCCCAGGGGTGTATTTTCTGTTAACCATCCACTCGCAGTGGTGGCTGGTGACTTCAAATTAAAGGAGGGCTGCAGGAGACAGCTGAATGGGTGTAGCCATTGGGAAGGGGTGGGGCCATCTAGAAAGGGGTGGAGCTATGCCCAAAACGACAACAACTGGAACTTTAATTAAATGCGCTGCCCTAGGTGCCAAACAGTCATTACGAGAGTCCAGTCAAGACAAAACGAGGCTTGAAAAAATAAATTACTTTTTAAATACATTACTGGAACGCCAGTCAAAATCAAGTATAAAAAAACAAGCAGCACTCAACTCAAACAACTGCTCCTTGCACTGCAGTTCTAATTATAATTTATATTCAGCTTTATAAAATTGCCAAGTAACATGCTGAAAGTAGCAATCTCTGTGATACCCCCACTTGTAAAAATGTTTCTTATCCAAAAAAGACCTGCTGCCTGACGCAACTATCTACTTGTTTCATGGGGAAGACATGAACAAAGTAAAAAATGAACAGCAAACAAGAAACAAGCTCAAGATAAATTGCTTAAAGGATTCCTGCACAAGTTATGGACCACACATGATAGATTGGCATTCTATTTAGTTTACGGGTAAAGTCTGCAATGATGACTGCAAGTCTCCAACAAATGTGATGAGCTTCTGCCTGCAAAGATGACTGCAAGTCTCCAACAAATGTAATGAGCTTCTGAAAATACTGTAATCCTGTTCTTTTATTACAGATACTGTCATATGCATTTCAATACCCAAGGCTTGTACATTATCTATCTATCTAGTTATGTAAATATTCTCTGCATGGCAACAACGAAAAGGCTTTCAGTGCTGGTAAGTATGCTTATTAAAGCTTACTTGCATCTTATAATCTCCGACAAGCTTTACCTGATGGTCATTAAATCATTGCTACTTAAACAGAACAACAGGGCACTGTGACAGCATGCATTTCCTGAATAATAAGAAGCATAAATCAACAGTATAAAAATATGACAGAAAACCAGAACATTCTGCAAAATCAAGGACGGATGAAAAGCCACGGTCGTACTTGTGGTCTACCTTGTATGGGGGAATACTCTGCACACTTACACACTGCATAACTGCTCCTCGACTTCCTTGGACACATCCAGAGCCACTACAATGGGGAGTGGGGTGCAACAAGTATGTCACAATTTGAAATGTCTCTGGCCGACGGTGATGGCTCTGACACTCATACCTCTCTGCTTCAGAGCAAGAAATCTGGACAAAGCCATACATAGAACTAGAGGTGGGACACAGGCCCAACAGTTTTTAAATATTGCTCTTATTAACTTGGATAACAGAACAGTAGTAGGTCTTGCATTAGTATGAATTTTCTGAAGGGTATGAAATCTGAAACTCAAATGTCTGCCATTATTTTCTAACTTCAATCTTTAATGACTTGCCACTAATTTGCCAGAAAACCACAATTTTATGAAAAACAAACCAAAAAATGTGATGCAAAAATATAAAGTTGCCACACAATACAGCTGGGAACCTGTCAAAAAAGGGACACCTTTTTAATATTAACACTGTTAACTTGAGCAGCTAACAAAATAAGAGCATCTACATGCATTTCTGAAATAAAAGTAATCTATAACTCCGTTCATTACAGTTATATAATTGTAAACCCTCCACATTTTCTTCCAAAATTGCCATTTTGAGGAGGGATTATTAGGGGAGTGCAACATTTTGTGCCAAAATTGGGAACAATTGATATGTTTGGATATTCCTAATTCTACAATGTGATTGGCATGTACCACTCACCCTCTTAATGCAGGAAATCTGGACAAGGCCAAATATATTTGGGGAACATACAAATACTACTAAAAAATTGCTCTTGTATAAACTTAAGACAGTTGATAGAATAACGGGTCTTGCATTAGCATGCATTTTTCTGAAGGTTATGAAGTCTGAAACTCGGTGTCATTTAGTGACTTCATTCCTAAATGATTTGCTAGAAAACCACAAATTTTATGAGGAACAAACCAAAAATAAGAAGCAAATATCTATTCATTCTGCAAAAATATGGACAACTGAGAGGTATAGTTCAACCGGGGCTGTCTGAGTTTGCTACCCCCCCCCCTCACAAAATCATGGTTGAATGGAGCCTCCCCCCTGCAGCCATTCCAATGTCCCATTCCTTGGTTATTTTGCCCCGTTTACCATAAACACTGTACATACTGCTTTACTTCTGCGATGATTTAGATTTCATTTGAAAGTTTTATTTTGCATTTTACAGCACAAACCCTAATAGATATGTTAAACAAAGCAATGCAGTCTCACAATGAAAATAGACTTAGCATGAAAACTTCTCTGCCTTTGAAACTCACATGCATTGAAACAGCATTGACACCCACATTCAAAGAAAATACATTTTGCCAGTGGCAGATAAAGATTAACTTTGGGCTGTTTTCAAAATCATAGGCCCCTTGAACATGAGACGTACGCATGCTCTTTGATGCACCTTCCTGACTGTATTACATTATATTCCTTGTACAGTTGTTAGAGGGCATTTTAAATTTATTGTTTTGAACATTTTTCCAGTAAACAGTGAAACAAAATGTATGCACCAATGACAAAACTGCCCAATTCAGAACATTTCCATCATAAAAAGTCTACTCAACCTTCTATAGTCCACCAGTATCAGTAAATATGCACAATCTCTGAAGTAGTAAAATCCACATTAAAGAAATCTGTAACTAATAAAGAGGTTGCTGCTAGCAAACAACTTTATAGGTCATTGTTTCATCTACAAGTAAAGTGCCTGTTGCCCTTGAAGAATAAATTGCCTATGTTGCATACATTAAAAAAATAAGCTTGTAATACCGCAATAGGGAATAGATGGCAAACTGATAAGATTCATAGTTACTAGGTATCTTTGCTAAAAAGGACTGCAGCATCCACCCCCTATACAACACAGTACAGTATCAGCAATGCATCTACCTACTGTGGGAGTAGAACCCACAGCCTTCTGCATCAAAAGCAAGTACACTGCCTTTTGTGCTGTTAACAGTGCAAGCAGACTTAGCATAAGCAGCACTAAACTTTTGTTGCCCTGCAGCTCTTAGCTACTTATAAAATCTACTTGACACTCAGCTGTATCTCTAAACTTTGCAGCACAAGAAATCTGGAAAAAGCCAAAATTTATTGGGGGGGGGAGCCCAAAAACCAGGGACACATTTTAAACATTGCTTATATAATGTTGGAAAGTTGCTAGAATAAAATGTTGTTACCACCATACATTTCACTGCCACGTCTTGAACCCAGGGGACCCTGTGCAAAACAGTCAGAGAAACATACCACTATGCCAAATCAGTTGAAACGGAGGAAGACTAACTTAAATGGCTACCATTTAGTGAATTCAGTTCTCACCATAGCTCTCAACCTCTTAGCAAAAAAAACATGTGGACAAAGCCAGTAATGGGGGGGAATACAGCCCCCAAACATTCAGTGAATTCAGTTCTCACCATAGTTCTCAACCTTAGCACAAAATACCTGGATGAGGCCAATAATGGGGGAATACAGTCCCAAAAATATGGGCAAATTTCATATATCCGTGTTATGAACTTAGACAATTGTTAGAATAAAAGGTTTTGTGTTACCATGTACTTTCTGAAGAATATGAAGTCTGAAAGTCAAATGCCTGTTATTTTTAAACATTTGTTTAACCAGGAAACTAGTCTGACTTGGAACAAAACAAAGCCAATTTTCGACAGAGCAGGGAGAAACACTCCAGACACATCTTTGTAAGGGATGGGAGGACATGCAGACTCTGCACAGAAGGCACCCCAGCCAAGAATCAAACCAAAGAACCTGTAGCTGTCAAGCAACAATGCTACCAGTGCACCACTGCACTACAAACCTTTGCAAGGAAAAATGAAGATACAGAAACCACAGATTTTTATGAGAAACGGAACAAATATGAGGCAAAAATCTGCAGTTTTTTTGCAAATAGTGGTGGGTAGGGTTCAAGCCTGAGTATCTCTACCTACCGCTATGTGTTAACAGGGGCAGTCTGTGTGTGTCCGTGCATGCGCGGAAGTTCCGGTACTCAAAAATTTTATTTATTTATTTTTTTATTTTGTTTCGCATTTTTTATTTCTTTTGTTTCTAGGTGGGAGGGCTGCAGTCCAATAGCACAAGTTTCCCCTGTCCACTCGTCAAGGCTTCTCTTGAAGAGTGTTAGCGAGGGGCTCTGCCTAATGTATTTAGGAATTTTATTCCAAAGCATGGGGAGTCTCTGTGACAGGAATCCATCCCTCCAGCATGTTCTATTTATTGTTGTGGCGAGGTTTAGCTCACTAGAGCGCGTGGCTCGCTGTGACTTGGATTTCTTTAGGTGGAGCATGTCCATCAATTCTGAGTTGGACGTGGCTTTGTAAGTCAGGCAGAGATCACCTCTGAGTAAGTGATATGCCACTGAGTACAGCTGCAGTTTTTTCAGTCGGGCTGCATAGGACATATGTTTGAGGCCGGGAATCCTCTTGGTGAGGTGCTTTTGTGGTCTTTCCAGCTGTTGGAAGTGTCTTGTGAGGTACATCCCAAATGGGGCATTTTACTCTGATGGGTTTAATGAGTGACGAGTAGAGAGGCACTATAATCTCTATTTCTAGATACAAACCCTTTAGTAATTAGATGGGCCACATAGAAGGATTTCCTAACTACTTTGGCAGTATGATTGTCAAAGGAGAGTACTATCTACCTGGGTCCCCAGATCTCTTATTACCCATTCTGTATTAAGGGGGCTGCCCCCTATGTGGTAATTTGTGGGTGTTTTAACTATGCATTTTTTTGGCATTTAGCTTGAGGCCATGACTTTGACGCCAGGTTTCTGTCTCAGTAAGGCCTTTTTGAAGGATGTCCGTGTCAGCCGGAGAGTCAGTTATGGCTCCCGCTTTGCAGTCATCTGCGGACTTGGTTTGCCATAGTCCTCCTTTCTGAGAAATGTATGCCGAACAGTAGGGGGTCCCAGAACAGAGCCTTGCGGGGCACCACTTGTGATTTGGCTTAGTCTGACCTGGGGCCCACTATTCTTACCTTGTGAGTTCGGTCTCTAAGCCAGTTGGAAACCCATCTTGTGACGTGGGGGGGTTTTGTTCAGGCTGGTGAACTTTTCTATAATACCCGAGTTAGGAATGGTGTTGAACTCCTCGGCGAGATCAAGGTAGGCTGTGTGAACCACCTTCCCCTCGTCTATGGCCTTGGTGACTGGCTCGAAGAAGTCAGCCAGGTTTAGTAGAATGATCTGACCTTAAAGCTGAACTGAGTCAGGTCAAGTGTTTGGAGGTTCCCAATGTCTTTGTTAATGTGTTCCATGGTGATGAGCTCCATAGCCTTGCAGACCAGGCTAGTCAGGCTTATGGGGCGATAGTTACCAGGGTCAGTTGTGGCCCCTCCTTTGTGGAGTGGAATAACCGTTGCTGTGCGCCATTCTATGGGCACGTAGCCTGTGGAGAGGCTGAGGTTGAACAGCGTGTTTTAGGTGGTGGGTTAGTTCGTGCCTGGGACACCATCTGGCCCCATTGATGCTATGCTTTTGGCTTTTGAAAGGGCTGTTTTCACCTGTGCTTCTGTGATTTCTGGGACACTACACTTTTCCGGTATTGTCGTGGGCCCTTTTGAAGGTGAGAAGGAGGTGAAGTTTGCACTGAATCTATCTGCCAGGATGTTGGCAATATCAGTAGGTTCAGTATATTTTGTGCTATTTTGCCTGAACTCAAGAGCATATCTGCGAGTTGTTACTTAGATTCTTGACATAGCTAAAGAAGGCTTTGTGGTTATCTTTCGAATCCTTGGCTATTTTTCTTTCGAAGTTAGCCTTGGATGATTTTATGAGGGACCTTAGTTTCTTACTGATACTGATTAGGGATGTCTTTCCTTTTTGGGATTTGCATTTTTTTTCTGAATTGGTTTCCTCCTCCTGTTGTATAACCTGTTTATGGCAGGGGTCCACCAGACTGGTTTCCTTCTCTTAGAAGAGTGAGTCTTGGTCTTGCCAGGGATGGCACGATCCATGCATCCTTGTAGGTGGTCATAGAGTGCAATTGTAAAGGATTCTGCATCTTGGGCAGTGTTATCCTTTAGCATGGGGGCTGTGAAACATACCACCTCTGCCTTAAGTAAGGTGAAGTTTGCTTTAGAAAAGTTTTTCACTGTGGTTTCCTTGGTTGGGGGTGGGGGGTGGACATCCGGGGTGATTGGTTTATGGTCTAATCTAACCGGTGACGGGTTGACCTCCAGTACAGAACACCTGTCAGCCATGTTGATGATGACCAGGTCCAATATGTTGTGGCCTGTGGTAGGGGAGTTTACCAGCTGATCCAGGGTATTTGAGTTGATAAATTCCAGGAAGCCCTGAGCCTGGGAGTTTGTACTCAAGTAGTTTTCCCAGTTAATAGTAGGGTAATTGAAATCGCCCAATATCGGGGTGTTCGGTAGGACCTTCATGTTTTCCAGTGTCTCCAGAAAGGCGGAGTGGTGATCCTGGTTCATGGAGGGTGATCTGTAGCAGGCCACAGTTTGCATTGCAGATTTGCCCGATGTTAGTTGCACATGGATGATCTCAGTGGTATCATGCTGCGTCACTAACCTGGAGGTGTGAGCATCCTTGATGAATATGGATACACCCCCTCCTTTTGTGTTTCGGTCTGTGTTTTGTGGCCGAAATGTGTGGTATGAATTGTAGCCCAGGAGCCTTGAACCAGGTTTCAGTTACTGCACAGATGTTGATGTTCTCCCTACTTAGGAGTGCTTAGAGTGCATGCATTTCGAGATTTAAACTCCTGGCGTTGAGTAGCATAACCCATGTTTTTTTTACTTGTGCTGTTTACGGTGGTGGATTTGAATTTTGAGCCTTGCCTAAAAAGGCACAATGGCGGCAGCAAGAGCCTTGGCCAGTATTCGAAAGCCAAGGGGTGACAGGTGCAAGCCGTCTCTTGCAAAGCAACGCGGCTTGTCGAACATGTCATCCCAGGCTGACAGACACTGGATCCCCTTTGAATGACACCAGAAGCTTAGCCAATTGTTGAAATTGATCATTTTTTCTTTTTACTGAGGTATCATTCTTGGTGAGGGCAGGATGCTACTCTTGGTCATACCCGCCCGGGCTACATGATTAGAGAGCTCTTCCATGTCTCTCTTCATGTAGTCCAGGAAGGTACATTTCAGGTCATTCACACCAGCATGAACAATGACAGAGTCATATTTGCACTTGTTCTGGAGTGACCTGAGTGCTTGTTTTATGTGGCAGATTCTGGCTCCCGATAGGCAGCTAACAGTAACCTTCTCCTTGTCCAGCCTAGTGAGTGGGGCGTCCGTGTGCCTGACTATTGAGTCACCTATTACTAGTGTGTTAGGTATGTTATTTCGCCTTAAGGGCTGTGATTGTGCGGGGCATTGATTTTGTGTTTTATATGTTGTTTGGTTTGTGACAGGAGGTGCAGGTTTTGTGGGTGTCTGCTTTGGAGCTCTCTGATGCTTTTGCAGGTTTTTATTTAGAGCCTCCGAGTATGATTTTGTGTATTTGTGTATTTTTTGCCAGTGCTGGTTTAGTAGGTCTATGTGAGGCTGGAGGTGTGGTGCAGGTGTTAACCTTATCCTCATGACTGTCTGTTCCAGTCTTGGGTGGAGAGACCTTAGCCTCCAGTTTGGCTGTATAATTGCATCTCGCATATGTTAGTGTTTTGTGGTAGGAGGAGAGGGCTGTCTGTGTACATGAGGCAGTTGTAACATTGCCTCAGGATACCCAGATTCACCAGCTGGACTGGAAAAGTACACCTGAAGTTGCCCTTTGGTCATGCCTGAACAGTAGGGTGAGCTGCTTAGTCGCTTGGTTGGTGAGGGGTGGATAAATAGCCTTGCCCTGCTGGGCAATCAAGTGTCTGGGTATATTAGTGCTTGCTAGTAGGTCTGAGCAAGTGCTGGGCTGTAAGATGCTTTTTGAGTGCTTAGGTTGAGAGTTAGACTAGTGGAGCTGGGAATAATTTAACCCTAGCTAACCAGTGCTGCTCGGCGCACAAAACCGTGCAAACGCAGTTTTTAAACTTCTTACTTATGGGCTGGAACCACTCCTCCAGGGACAGATGGCTGCTCAAATTTCCCCTCTCTCACAGGTGAACAGAGAAACTTCCCTCTATCCAGGTAAGGTATGGGCAATTCAGAAACTTGTAACACAGCCCTAGTCTGAAAACTGGGCTATACTAGCTTACAAAGGCGAGAAAAAATAAATTTCTTTTTATTTATTTATTTTTTGAAAAGATAAGGCAAAAACAGTAAAAAGTACACTTAAAACAGCTTTAAACTACTACAAGTGATCAGAAAAAGCAATCTCACTTTAGTGTGTAGCCTGCAGCAGTTTAACAAATTATCTAAACAAAAAATAACTTTTTAAAAGTGCAGGCAGTCAAATAAGTACAATATGTGAAAAAAAACAAGCTTTTAAATCACTAAGTGCTGGAAAAATCGGCGTTTAAGCGGAAAACAGTTAAATACAGCAATAAAATACAGAACACCGATACTCCACCCAAAGTCTCTTTCTTTTAAGCTAGAAGGCTTGTTATGGAAGTACCAAGTACCACACATGATGCGCAGTAGCAAGTCCTGCCCAAACACCACCTTTCCCCCAGGATTTCCTGACGGTGTGGCAAATCTACTAAATATTCATCCATGTGTCGGCATGAATATTGATCTCTCTCATGCATCCATTGATAACGGCCAGAAGTACACATACGTTTCAATTGTTCTAATTTTGTGGCTCAACATTTTCCTATTTTCTTCCTGATGCCTCCTATAACTGACAGTTTAGAGAAAAAATGCTTCCGCTGTTTTATGACATGTCAGTGGTTTGGTACATTAGTATTGAGGGATAGGAAGGTGACAGACATTTGAATGAGCAGGAGCAGCGATTGTACTTGCAGCATAAATAAGGAAGAAGCAAGGTTTATATTGTTCTATAAGTGTATGTAATACACACGTCCCAATAAATTTGGTGGCCACAGCTGCAACTTGAATTAAACAATGTTGCAAAGATCTCTGTCACTGAAGTGAAAGCACAGGCCTAAGATAACTGTCCTTTTCTTTGATTCTTTGTGTCTATATCATTGCTGCTATTGTCTGCTCACTTTTGTAAGTTTACTTTAAAAACGGCTTATCAGCTCCCCTCATCATTTTCAAGACCTCTGCATTTTTTCCTGTATTTTATTTTCCCAAAAATGCCTACAGAACGAAGCACACCATATTAGGTGTGAGTAAACTCTGCGCAATTAACTTGCCTTCATATCCTTAAGTTCTGTTCTCTTGAGCCAAGAACATAATTGTTCTGTTCTCTTGAACTAAGAACATCACTGTTCTGTTTGCCATTCTGGTTTCTTTCTAACTTGACATGTAAAAAATAATACATCTTGGTTATAATCACAAGTCATTTTGTTTCCACATTCATTCTCCGTGCCTTCTCTCTGTAGTGTGCTGTCTGTCTTTCTGTTCATCTGCCATTCTTTGTCAGTTGCCCCAGATTTGATAATATTCAGTAACTTATTGCTTTTCAGCTTTAATATGTTACAGAGAGGTGAAAGAAATGTAATAGACGTGTGTTAAATGTTTTCTTTGCAGCAGCTGCATTCCTTCCTTCTAATCTCTGCATTGTCAGCATCTGTCAGTGCATATAGGGATTGTGGTCTGTAGTGGTGCTCAGTGAAATACATGTCAGTAGAATTAAGGTCCTTGGTATGACTGGAAAGCACTGTGTAGATCTGTTAACTATATACTAGATGAAGTGGTAATCCTTTTATTTCAGGTATTACTGTGGTATGGTTTGGTAGATTTACAGAAGTTCTACATCCTTTCCCCTGTCTGTGAACTGCAATACACAATTTAATCTATTTTAGTGCAAGTACTATTTACTTTTACTGATGCATCCAGTGTGTTTCTAAAGAAACAACAAACTAGGAGTCGATTCCTTTCTTCAGTTAATTAATGAAACCTGAAAGCAGTGTCCTTCAACTGCATCAATATGCAAGAGGTACATCTTGTGTATGCAATATGTCGCATGGAAATCTGCATACCAGTCAGTCACTGGCCACTTCCACTCCCCTATAAATAAGTTTCCAATACCTACCATAATATGTCCGTGTGTTTTGTTGCAGACAAACCAAGTAAGCAATAAAACCGAAAAAAAAATCTAAATATTTATTTTGCGATTTTTAACATTAGGAGTATAAATAGAAATGGACTTAATTGTAAAACAGATGTCCCAGAATGTGACCATTTTGCTTTAAGGTAATGAAGATGTCGGGGGGGGGGGGTGTTCATTTAAAACATTGTAGAAGGGTATTTGTATGGGGTAGATTGAATGTGCGACTCCCATTTACCTTATGAACTGATTTGTGCTTAGTGATGATTAGTACTTCTGTGATGTCAGATGACCATTGCAAGCTAGGTTTCGTTATTGATAGGTGGGGATGTATTTGCCATTTGAATGATGAGAGCATCCTGTTTAAAAGAGTAGGTGAAATTGGCAGCTTGTAGAGAGAAAATATCTTTTTAAGCATATCATTCTGATTGGAACAATACCACTACCAAAGACTACTAGTTTTTTCTTGAGTATAATTTACAATCGTAATGAAATTGTACACCGATATAGCAGTCCTGCCCTCGTACTAACCTAATTACTAATTTCCTACACGGTGCAGTCAAATCGGTTTCCCTAAATTTTCAAACATTTGTTGGAGTTTCTTTTTTTTTCTTTCATTCTTTCTATCAATTCATTAAAACGTAAGCATTTCTCCCTAGACCTCTACAAAAAGGGGGCATTGTCTAGTCTGACTTTCCTGGTAAACCGAGTTAAAGAAACGGTTAATATGTGCGCATAGGTAGAAATGCACAAGCATATATTAAAAAAAATCCTATATATCAAAATTCGATCACCATTATACTGGCTCTTTTAGGCCCTACCCTTACACTGGTATGGAGTATGTTTCTATCAACTGCCTTATGTACTGTTTTGAAATTAACTTAGTGTAATGTTTAAACTAGAAATTTTTGCATAATTTTTTTTTTATCCAAAATTTGTTGGCATCAGTTGGAAACCTGGAAGTCTGAACATATTAAGGTCTGTAATTCATTTTGTTTGATATACTGCAGATACGCGATGTTACTTTGATCATAGCGCAGAATAAGCATTCTAGTGCCAGTGAACTAGATCAAAAGGAGCAGTCACAACTGCAAGCAGCAGTGGCGGTGTCTAACCTTCCTCTCCAGCTGCATAAAAGTGTGGGAGAGGGTGATTGATTACTGAATGCAAATCAATCTGGGAGATGATTCAGCTTAAAATAAAGATGCGGTACAACTGAGCTGATGTTTGCTGCAAGAGTGGTAGAGGATAAAAAGTAAGATATTGGGAATGGTCAAGTAGACTTTCCATGACTTGAGAAAAAGTATATGACGATAATAAGAACGCTGATTTGGGTAGACATACAAAGGTTTGAAGTCCTGGAAACATTGGAATCAGTTTAGGTTTCACAGGGGTATCCGTGTACTTTCATCTTCGTTTCTGGCACGTAAGCTCCTAGGTGTATGTATAATTGTATACATTTATGTGGTTTTAAGATATTTTCCCTTTAAAATGGTCATTCTTTTGCATATGGGTAGTTTCCTGTCAGAGATTTCAATTTGCATTCGAAAGTGTACTGTTTGTGTAAACTTTGGATTATTTTTGGCAAAGCTTAAACCTGGGAAGTGTTTTTTATATTTATACTGGCATGGATTAATTATGTACTTATCCTTTTTTTTTTCCCTAGACTACTTTTTGGTAATTGGTTTCTGACAGGATTTTTGGGTGCTACTTATACATGACATTGGTAGGGGGCTACAAGTGGGATGCAAGTGTGCTGCTTGTGAGCACTTAAAACAACTTGCCTTCTGACCAACTCATTTCAGTAACGCATGCAGCCTTTGAGACGTTCTCATTTGTTACAGTATCTTTACTTATCCAGCTCCTTCTCCACCTAGAAGGGGAGAGGGAATACCCTCTCTGGCTTCCTCTGGTGTAGTGGCCACCATAAACCGGGGTACAGCTGTGTCCTCTTCAGCAGTTCAATGTCCTATTTGGTCAGGGGAGAACCATCTTCCCTGGGTGAGGGAGGCACTTTGGAAGATGTTGCTCGGGTTAGTTGGGGAAAGAGACCTTTAGACAGCGCCAAAGTGCCTTCTTTCAGTCTGTCTTCATCCATCTGTTCTTCTTTCAGTCTGTCTTCATCCATCTGTTTTTCCTGCAAAGAAAAGACAAAATGTTAAAACTTTGTTTATCTTTAGACTTGGTGTCTTATTAGAAGAGGTGATTTTCTTGCATCATGCAAAGAATTCATTATAGAATGTTAATCCTGGTGCCTGGAAATCCTTACCTGTAAATGTCATCAGAGAGGTTCCTGAGGAAAGCATGATCCTCTAACAGTGACAGGGCTGCTTCTCCTCCAAGTTCCCAAGCCCAGTGTTTGATTCAGGGGAAGTTGATCCTTACCCCTGTTGGAGCACTTTTTCTTCTCTCAGACAACCAGGATGAGTGAAATGTATTTGAGAGCAAGTGTTCTCTAAATCAAGGAAGATGGTATGTTATAAGTAGATGTGCTTTATTACACTCCTATGCCTCCTGTTGTGCCAGTTATGTAGGATGTATTTCACGCTGCTTTTAAGAATACTGACACTCAACCTTCAGTTCTTAAAAAGTCAGACTTTATAAAGTTTTTCAAACCAGACCTCTCAACTGTCTCTGTTTTTAGGGGAATATTCCTATTTCCAAGACCGATTTAGGATGTCCCTGTTTTTGGAGGTATGTCCGTATTTTCAGGCTAGGTTTATCTATCTTGCCTACACATTTTTCTGAACACCCCCCCCCCCCCCAAATCACAGTTTTTGAAGGTGTCTAGTACACCGAAAATCAGACTATATGATCAACATACTCGTGGCAACAATAGAAAAAAGGACGGACACACACCTCCACACCCTATGCATCTCCCTTTTTCGGAAATAAAAATAAGTTACCGTGTTGTAGAATGTTTTGATATAGTTCATTAAAGTCTACAGATTTTACACCGACTCTTTGATATGCTTTTATTTTTCCGTAATTTGTCACACTTTTTTAACCGTGTATTTCTGAGTAGTAACACACATCCTTACTGGAAGAGTTGTGCTTTTTGGTGTTTACATATTATGCTAATCAGATGTCTGCATTTTTAGTTGGATGTTCCTAATTTTCATGGGTCTTTGTTCCTGTTTTCAATGTCTGCAGGTTGGGTGATATATTTCTAACTGACAAGCATTTGTTTTCCCACCTCAGGTCTGTGTGGTTATATCTGTATTGTTGCCTGCTGGAAATAGTCTCTCTGTCTCTCTCCCAACCCTTCCCCTGTGGGTAAAGAAGAAAAGGTACTGGTTAGAGCTGGTATGGAACAAATTTCTTCTTCCACTTCGGAGTATAGAATTCGTAACTATCAGATGTGTGGAAGTTTATTTTTTTGTGCATACAGTTTGAGAGGACTGTCTACTACTTGGTGTATGTATGATTGTGCTGGTACTGTGTCTAGGGCTACTGCTGTAGTGTTGGAGATATGCCTGGGTATGTAAAGTCTGAAACTTTAAATTCATCTTTAGATAGAGAGTTTGTTCTGCCTGTCTGCTGCTCAGGCCCACAAGCAGTTTGATGACTGAGTGGAATAAATAAATGAAGTTCCTAAGATTTTTCAGAACCCCTTTTGTAAATCTCTCAAATTTTCCTTCTAAAAAATGAATAAACAATTCCTGCCTTCTCAAGCTAAACAGAGAAGCAAAAACAGATGAGGGCAGTGGCACGGAGCAAAGATCTCGTCCAGAAAAAGAGTGGGACAGTTGTATTAATTCAGAATGAGTGTACTAACATTCTTTCCCCCTCACCCATCCCTTCTGCCCCTGTTTCTCTAAATTTGTCCCAGGAATTGGCTCTGTGCATTCCTGTTGGCCAACAAACTGTTCAGACTCTTGGGTGCTAAATGTATTTGAGGAGGGATGCATTTGGCACTGGGTACATTAAGGATGTCCCTCCCATCTTCTGAACCAAATAATCCCCCCCCCCCCGTTCATCACATGCTCGCCCTAGGAATTGTAGAACCAGTGCCATTAAATCGAAGGGGCAAATGCTTCTATTTCAGAGTGCTTCTGATACCAAGTAGTTGTCTTTAAGATCCATTTTAGATTTTTTTTCAGTCTGTTACTTTTCATTTCCCAATGGAGTTTTATAGTAACATTGGATCTAAACAATATGATTACATTTCCACAGGCAAGGGTTTCAGGATGTTTCTCACTATCACTATATTCTCAGCTTGTCTATAACTGAGAGCCCTTACGGAACTTTATGTATGTGTTTCTATTTTTTCCATTTACAATTGCTAAGACCTTGTCTGAGCTGGGCCAGCACACTAGCGGAACTTACCTAAGCCATCTTACCTCCCATATAAAATAACCTCCTTGCTAACCACATGTTGAGGTCTTTACTCTCTTATGCCACTAGATGGCAGCACAATTCAGTGTCTGAAGCTTCCTATAGTCTGCTGAAGATTGTTAATTATCTCTGCTTCGCTAACTCTTGGCAACTGAATTTTATCCTTTACAAACGCTTATAACAGACACTGGGTTACAGAGTAATTTGAAAACTGGACTTTGTCTAAACTAAATTGCAAACTGATTTGTTTTGCATTTATTGCCATTAACCTTCCTTACTAAGCAGTTTCTTATCTGTCTGACTTTGGCAATAAGCTCCCTGGAAGGTCTGATAGGCTCCGAACGAACCACTGACTGGTTCTGCCCCGCTCCGCTCCCCACCGAACCACTGATTGGTTCTGCCCCGCTCCGCTCCCCACCGAACCACTGATTGGTTCTGCCCCGCTCCGCTCCCCACCGAACCACTGATTGGTTCTGCCCCGCTCCGCTCCGCTCCCCACCGAACCACTGATTGGTTCTGCCCCGCTCCGCTCCCCACCGAACCACTGATTGGTTCTGCCCCGCTCCGCTCCCCACCGAACCACTGACTGGTTCTGCCCCGCTCCGCTCCCCACCCCAAGTACCTCCCTAACCACACCCACTCCCTGAGCCCTCCTATCTCTTGTAACTGCCTATTAGTTTAACTCCACTCCCTTCCCTTCTGCATTCTTTAACCTCCCTCTTATTACATCACCACCTTATCCTTCCTAACTTATTTTATATAATCCTTCTCTCTACACCTCCCCTCCCCTTATTCACTTAATTACTGCTCTCAACTACGCTATACCTTTCCTTTACTTTAACCTGTTTCCTTTTTTTAAATATTAACTATATCCAAAGGCTTTATAACTCTCTTTAGCAATATGTCTCTAATATCTAAAACTACGCTAACCAAACTAACCTTCATATATTTATGCTCCCTAGGTTTAATCACCATCTATCTCCTAACTTCTTATGAAACACCTAACTATTACCACTTTAGTTACTGTTGTAGACAAACAGCCTTCCAACATCCTATCCAAACTTATATTCATTTAAACACCACATGTACCCCCAGCTACCTATTATCCAAATACCATAGACTTACACACATTAACTTCAATAATCCAAACATAAGGAGGATCAAATACCTAACCAACTTCTCCTGCAAACCATCATTTGAACTAAAAACACAAACTCTTGGTGATGGTGACATACATCCCAATCCTGGACCAACTGACAACTCCACTAATTTACCTCACAATACCTCATACACTATCCCCTCTGTTCTTACCACTGTCTCTAATGCCTTACTCATAGGACACCTCAATATCCGCAGTATTAACAATAAGATTGCTCATCTCCATGCTCTCCTTGATACTCACTCCTTTGATATTTTCTGTCTCACCGAAACATGGCTAAAACCTAGTACTAAAGATAATGCAATACTTCCCCCTGGATATAACATATTGAGAATGGACCGCATGCAACGGAAGGGCGGAGGAGTTGCACTTCTATTTAAAAATGGACTAGAAATCACTGCACAACCTTCTGACCCTCCAAAAGATGTTAAAGCTGAGATCCTTACCTCTAAACTACAACTTAACCCTAAAAAATTTTATATCATCTGTATCTACCTACCCCCTGGCAATAATTACACTACAATTGAGAATATCTTAAGTTGGATATCCGCTTCTTACCCACAAGAAACTATAATTTTTGGAGACTTTAACTGTGATTGGT
This sequence comes from Protopterus annectens, assembly GCF_019279795.1. Classification (NCBI taxonomy): domain Eukaryota; kingdom Metazoa; phylum Chordata; order Ceratodontiformes; family Protopteridae; genus Protopterus; species Protopterus annectens. The sequence continues at coordinate 1,752,929,025 of NC_056731.1, read as the reverse complement.
CCTCTACTAATACAAAGAATTCTTCATCTCACATTAATCTACATGGCTTTACTCAGCTAATCTCTAATCCCACAAGAATTAATAAACCCAATAACAAAGAAAGTATTTTAGATTGGATTCTTATTAACAAACAGCAACAAACATATACAACAGGAACTTTGCCTGATGATGTAAGTGATCATTCCTTAACTTACATCCATAAGACAAAAGAGTGACATTAATCACATTCCTACCTACCGGGTTTTACGTAACAAGAAACACTTCAACCTATTATCATTCAAAAATGAATTAAAAGCCTGTAAATGGGATCTTCTAAAAACCCTAACCCTGGAAGATGCCATCACATATTTCAATACAAAATTCCTATCGATAGTCGACCAACATGCTCCAAAACAATCTATCAGAATTAAATCTAAACCTGCCCCCTGGCTGTCCAAAGAGACAAAACAGAAAATACTACTTAGGAACAAAGCTTGGGCTAAATGGAGATGTACAAAAACAACCAAAGACCAACAAGCCTTTAGACAGTTAAGAAATAGCACTAAAAAAGCTGTTCTTACAGATAAAAAGAACTATTATTGTAAACTACACCAAACTCATCATAACAACCCCAAAAGGTTCTGGTCAACCCTACATTCACTCCTACACCCAGGCCACTCTACTACACCTTCACCTTCTGGGACCGAAAAGAATACCTCACATCAAACTGCCAATGCCTTCAACTCCTTTTTCATAGACACCATTAATTCACTAGCTAGTCATCTTACTATAGACAAAGCAAATATTCATACTGGCACATCTACTAATCTCCCTATATTCCAACTACAACCCATCTCTACTTCTTACATCCGTAAACTCATCCAAAAACTCAAACCTTGTACCCCTTCTGCTGATCAGTTACCATCTGAATACCTTCAAAAAGCAGCTGAAGAAGTTGCCTATCCCATATCTCTCATTATTAATAGAACCATCAGTGAGGGTACCATACCTGTTATCTGGAAAATTTTCCACATAATTCCTTTACACAAAGGTGGTAGCTCAAATGACTATTCTAACTATAGACCTATTGCACTCTTATCTCCCTTAGCAAAAATCATGGAGAAATGTATTCATCATCAGCTAATGCACCACCTTACTCAATATAACCTACTAGCCAACTGTCAACATGGCTTTAGGCCATTTCATAGTACTACAACAGCTCTCCTATCTTTTACTGAGTGTATAAACAGAAACCGCAATAATAATATTCTGTCATCTGCACTCTTTATAGACCTGTCAAAAGCCTTTGACATGGTAAACCATAATATGCTCATAGAAACCCTTGAATCCCTCTCTCTAGATACCAAAGCTATTCAATGGTTCACTTCCTACCTTAATAACAGGCAGTTCTCTGGGATAATACTCTTTCATCCCTTCTGCCAGTCTCTCTCGGAGTACCACAGGGGTCCATCCTAGGACCTCTCCTCTTCTCTTTATTCATAAATGACTTGCATACAGCAATACCTCAAGCTACTTGTATTCAATATGCAGACTCCACACTCATATGCTCTGCAAACTCCTCCCTTGAACTACTAACCCTCACACAGAATGTATTTAGCACAGTTGAGGCATGGTTCTTGAAACACTGCCTCCTTTTGAATGCTAAAAAACCAAACTCCTACTCTTTAGGCCTAATATTAAGTCTCCCCTCTTAGACTTCACAATTACATCCAACAATGGCACACATATACCCCTGACTCTACCACTAAGTTATTGGGTATTTTAATTGACAATAACCTCACTTTTGATAATCATATTAATAACACTATTAAAACTGTTAATAGAAAGCTTGGCTCCTTATATATAATTAAAACCTTCTTAACTCCACAAGCAAAAGTCACACTTGCACACTCTCATCTTATTTCTACTCTTCTTTATGCCTCATCCATATACACAAACCTAAAGAAAAATAACCTTACTAAACTAGCAAATGCATACTATAGCATTGCTAGATTTGCCACCGGAAACCCATTTCGAACTCACCACTGTCACAATCTACAACAACTACACTGGCTTGAACTAGAAAATACACTATTACTCTCCCAACTTACTTTTGTTCACAGAATTTTTTACCAACCTAAAAATACTCCTATACTGTCTGACCTTATTTCTCCTTATTCTAACCTAAATTCTTTACGCTCCTCTAATAAACTTCTGGTCAAGTTAAGTAAGTCCAATAACATAGCAGGTGATTCACTTTTCGCCAACACTATAGGTAAATACTGGAATTGTCTACCAGCCACTCTAACTTCTATCTCATCACCCTTCCTCTTTAAACAAAAGCTCAAACAACATCTAAAAACACTCTGGCTATGCCCATGCATCAATCCTGACTAATCTCATGATTCTACTAACTACTTTTCTCTCAATCTCCTTCTCTCTCCTGTTTCTACTCTTTGTCCTTGAGTAGTTTTTTCTCTACCTCTCCCTTGGTATTTAGCCTCTGTTATGAATGTATATACTTCTCTCTATGGTTTACACTTAATTTTTAATTAAACTCTTCTTGAATGTTTTTACTAAAGTATAATCTCTCCAATCTTGTACTGTAAAGAAATTTGAGTTAATGTGCTTATTTATATTTTTTAATTACTAGAATTTAGAATAAACCTTATTTCTGATGTATTTTACTAACTACTTACTTTCTTTATGTAAAAGACTTTGTTTGTACTTTGTACTAACTTCAACGTGGAGCTTTTCTCCCCGGGCCTCTGCTGAAAATGGAAATGTATTCAGTTGGACTAGCCCGGTAAACAAAGGTAAAATAAAAATAAGTAAATAAATAAATTGTGTGTCTGGGTCCATTATCGTATAATTTATATTAGGAGGTACTCCCAGAACTGTTCTCTCCCTTCTCCTTGGTTGTGCCCGTGAATCCCAAGCCAAGTCTGGCACCTGAGAATCCATAGCTCTTAACGGTTGAATCCTGGACCTTCTAGCCTGGAGCCCATCCTTCGTGAATGTATGTGCAAAAGTTCTGGTCTAGCTATTCTGACACTCTGCACCATGGTCTCTTACTCCCGATCCCCCTCGTACATCGCCCCTCCTGTCCCCCAACTCCCTCTACTTTTATTTGCCTTAATCTTCTCTGTTTCTTCAGCTGTATTCCTCCTCCTCCTCCCCCTCCTAACTGGTAGTTATCACAAATAACCTCCAGCTCTATAATAAACAGTTCTGCGATCGAGTAATACGTCTAGTTGTAAAAGATGCACTACTGCTACCGATCACTCCAACAATTGCAGTCAAAATCCAAAAAAAAAATTCTGGAACTCTGTCACCACTCTTTTAAAACTCTGGCACCAAGAGTAATCGGTGTCCAAATCTTGACGGAACTCCTACAGAAATAGGGCACTTTTCAATTCCTAATTTATAAAGACTATATCCATACTTGCCACCACATTTCATCAATCAGTCATATTCGCAGTCCAATTCCAACTCAGCACCCCTCAATAACTCTTCTTCCCAGCTTTTTTCCTTCTCTGCTATTCCTACCACCACCATAACTAAACTTCTGCTTAAGCTCAAACCTGGCAGCATCGCCCCAGGCAACTTACCCCCAGAGTATCTACAAATCTCCGGTAGATCTAGAAGCTATTCCATTAGTGCTCTCATAAACAGATCTGTCCGAGAATCCTATGTACCCTCCATTTGGAAACAAACCTATATCCTCCCCCTACACAAAGGCGGTAACAACACTGACGTCTCCAAATTCCTTCCCATGGCCATACTATCTCCCATCTCTAAAATTGTGGGAAAATGTAGTCTCATACAACTCATGAATAACCTAATCCCAAATCAACTTCATCTTTTCTCACTACTCCTACTGGTGCCCCACAAGGGTCTATCTTAGAGTCTATACTCTTTAGCATTTTCATTAATAACTTTCACACTGCTGTCCCTCACAGTGCTGCTGTTCAATATGCAGATGACTCTACAATAATCTGCTTTGCCTTCTCAGTCAGAACTTCTAAGACCCAAAACGCTTTCTCCACTACTGAATTATGGGTGTCCAATAACCATCTGGCTCTTAACCTTAAAAAACAAAACTCCCTTATTTTCACCCCCCACCCCAGTACTACTACCAGCAAATCAGATTTTATGTACTCTTCTAACAAAACTGTCATAGTTAGTTTCCCCTATACCAAGCTACTTGGCATTACCATAGATGAAAACCTGTTATTTGATCAGTGCATCCGCAACAGCATTAAAAAAACCTTTACCAAAAACTCTATACCCTTTGTAGACATAAATACTTTTTAAACTACTCTACCAAAAAAAACTCTGGCCTCGACATTCCTGCTTCCTTCTGTCCTGTATGGTGCTCCCATTCTGACAGATATTCAATACAGCTTAAAAACAAAAGATGGAAACCTACTATAATAAAATTGGCAAGTTTGCGACTAATGCTAATTATTCATTCCATCACTGCTGATCACTACAGTCCCTGAACTACTTAGAACTCCACACATGTACAACAATCTACAGCATACAAAATTGTCTGTGAACCTTTTACATGTCCAGTCCTTGCTCCCCTTTTGATACCTTACTAACCGAATAGGCATCTCGGGTCTGAAAATCAATCCCTCTTCCAAGTGAATAGGCCAAAACTCCCTGCAGATCAAAACCTCTACTACCATAGCCAAACTCTGGAATGCTTTCCCACCTTACCTGCAGACCATTACTAGTGCCCCCTAATGTTTTACAAAAATATCTTTTTTACTCAATGGCTCTGCTCATGCACCATACCCCAATCCTCTATTACCTGATTAGACATTATCCTGTGAAGACTACCCAAAGCAAATTCGAGCTCATTTATCATCTCTTCTGTAAGAACAATTGTATAAATTGTAAAATGCAAAATATATGTCTTGACTATTAAAAAAATGTAATGTTTACTTTACCATGATTCTAAAGTTGTATATTCTTTAAGCGAGATTGTTCATTGTAATCTTTGTATAATTGATGTCTATTACTTTGTGCTGTGTTTTGTGAAGCTTTTATCCCCAGGCCTGTACTGAAAATGGGCTCTCTTCAGCCCCAGTGGACTTTCCTGGTCAACAAAAGGAAATAAAATAAATGATTATCAATTCTCTGTCAAAAAGTATCCACCGTGGTAGAGACTGCATATAGAAGCAAATCCAGGTAGCTCCTTTCCTCAAGTTCTAAGCCAGTCTGTAAATGCAGACTACTCGCATCCATATCCTTCCTCCTGTGAGGTGGGTATACTTTGATGATCAACCCGTATAGCCCAATGCACGACAGTAGTGAGAATGATGAACGTAGTACAGTTGTGTAAGTTGCAGTTGTTCATAACAGTAGATGGTCCTCATTGCTGTAGTGGCCGTACCCACACTCCATCTCCCTACTACTGTCTAGAATTAGTTGTTGGGATATATTTGTTGTGGTTTTTATCTTTAGAGCGGTTTGGGATGTGCCCGCTCTTGCTTCACTTTTTGCAGGAAAATCTTCAGTAAAGATTCACTCTGCTGATTTCTTTCCCCAGGGCTGTGCAACCGGCAATCAGACTGAATGTGTTGCGTTCTAAAATCATAAAATATCTTCTGTCAAAAATTGTTTCCTCTGTTTAAAAAAATGCATAGCTCAGAGCTATTGTGCTTCTCTTTGCATTACATTTTTCCCAAGTAAAAATTAACTTTTTCTCAAAACAAATATACAATTTGCTAACAATAGAAAATATTTTGTATAAAACTACTTGGTGTATCTATTCTTTGATCATGAAAAATGACCATGAGTAGTTATTCTATGGCTACTGTGACAAAACAGCAGTAATGTTCATAATTTTGTGTGTGTATCAGTCATCCGGTCATGTGGTGCACATTTGCATTTGTTTTTAAGTATTAGAATATTTAAGTAAAAATGTTATGGTCATTCCAGTAATTGCCCCAACCATGTTTGCATACAGTTGAGTGGTTTTCCTCCCATATTCCAAGCACATGCAGTGGTTGGATTGGATACTTAAAATTGCTTGCAGGTGTGAGTGCGTGTATGTGGTATGGAAAAATGACTGAGGCAGGGCTAGCTTGGTGTGAATATTTGCTCTAGATGATGGTCATTTTTGATGTGACACACCTCCCATGTACATCATGGAGAGGAGGAGTAGCTATCAATTTAGTTTGTTGGCTTGCATATCAAGACAGTTGACGTAATAATCAAGGCAGGCTTACTTGGGGTTCCAAGATGGCCGCACGTTGAGTAACGTCTTAATTCTAGCTCTCCCAGTGTGAAAACAGAAACACAGCAGAGAAAGCCAGTGGACTTCCATGTTTTGGGTGCATTTCAGTAACTGGCTAGTAAGTACCCTGCCTGGATGTCGGCAAAAAGAATTACAGGGGACATGAAGGAAAATTGGCTACACTGCTTGAGAGGAGATATTTAAAAAAATAACAGAATTGGAGGAGAGAGCACATAGTGAAAACTTGAGATTTTCAGCTGTACCAGGGAAGTGGGAAGGAACAGACTGCATTAATTTTATGAAAGCACAAATAAGCAACTGGACTGGTATTCCTTATGCTCCAAACCTGACTGAGAAAGCAACCTAGACCTTTAATAATAAAGATGCAGTCCTACCAGCAGAGGGGGTTGATTTGACAAAACTGTGTCAGACAATAGTATTAGAAGTGGGAGACAACAGTGTGTATGTGGAGAATGATTACTCGTTGTACACCAGAAGAGGATTACATTTATTCCACTATTCAGAGAATGTCGAGAAACAGGCATCAAACTGCTGTACCTAGCTGTCTTCAAAATATTCTTCCCTGGAGGGACAATCATTTTTTTTGGTGAAATACATGCCAAGGAGAAAATATAAATGTTTATTACCAGCAAAATAAGAAGCAGACTCTCCGTTTCACAGCTAACTTTTTGTTAGATAAAGACCACTGAGAGACTGTGCCAGTGAAACCCTATCCAGTGTTTCAATGGTAAATGCTGGAGAGCAGGAAGGGGCTTGAGATTGAACTAACTAGAAGAATTGATAGTATGTTGGAAATGATGCAGTGACTTGATTTGGGAGATGGAGATGATTAGGAATAAAACCAGTAACTTGGAAATTGACAAATGTGGGATTACAAAACCGTAATTATATTTGTGAAATATGACAGAACAGGAAAATCTGGAAATATTGACTTTTTTGGACTTGGCTCTAAAAGATTTGCCATACTTCATTAATGTTCAAAAACAGTGCTTGAGGGAGGAGGGAGAAAGTAAATCAAATCTTTTTCTTAATAGTACTACTTTTATAGTGTGTATTTCTTTACACTGTAAAGTTTTCTCAGTTGTTTTTAAGTGTAATGGAGGTACTCGTGCTTTTTCCCTCTCTATCCTTTTCGGTTTCAAGAAATATATGCACTAAAAATTTAAAAGGGAAAGTAATGTTTTTTTTTTTCTCATTTTTGTAAAGGGGAATGACTGGATTAAGGCCCTTAGCTTGATCAAGCAATGCGTTTTTAAGAGAAAGCAAGTAAATGAAAAAGCATTATAAGGCTTTTTTCTAGCAGATAAATGTATGCTTTAGTATCAGTTCTGTATCTGGCCCCCATGTCTCATGGGGACAGTCTGAGAAAGGGAAATTGGCTAGATCATCATGTTTTCTGAAAGCATTCAGGTGTTTTCCCAGCTGGAGAGCTATAGAGATAAGACAAATCCAGACAGCACTTAGAAGCACAGGCTGCATCATGCATCTTAGCATGGATGACCTTTCTTTTAGGTCAACTCAAGTCTGTAAGTGTGACTGTCAGTTTGGGACATTTGTTTCTGTTAGGAGGATAAACTTCAGTATTTGAAGATGTCCATAGTTTTGTGTGTTTATTAAGGTAATAGGCTTTAGGGGGGGTATGGTGTGTGTGTGTGTGTGTGTGTGTGTGTGTGTGTGTGTGTGTGTGTGTGTGTTTTGAGGGCTTTCAATAAAACAAAAGTTTTTTGTAAGATTTGACATTGTTTCAAATGGATATGACAGTAAAGAACTGCATACAAGTTCAACCTGCTAAACACTGTATGCATGTAACACAAAAGCTGGAACTAGGTATTTAAAAAAAAAAAAGCTGTTCTACATAAAATGTGGGAATAATCACTTTTTAATACAATGGTGGTTTCTGTAATATCTTTAAATGCCAATAGTCTCACAGAGAAAAAAAAACAAAAAAGAAAGAGTAGTGAACTACATGCTACAGGAGATACAGTTGGAAAGAACTAAATATGTGAATTTGATAAAGTTCAGTGGAATACCTGGGACAAAGGAAAATAGTTCATACATTAATTGCAAGAGGAGCTCCAATAGTGATAAAAGAGGACAAAAAGATAATTATGGTATATTTGTAGTACTAAGGGGCTACTAACAAAGGAGGAGGATTACATTGGGATGTCATCTGCTATAACGAAGCTTGAGAAAATTCTGAGAGAAGTAAACAGCTTTCAGAAAGGAATGTGACTTGTAGGTGGGGACTGAAATTTGATTTGCAGTATTGAAGATGTGTCTGGAGGCAGAGAAGGGAAAGCGTATCAAAGAAGGGTACACTTTTTTGAAGAAATTTATAGAAATATTTTGCATGGAAGATGTGAATTCAGTACTGAGTTCAGAGTGAATTTGCATATTCCCCACGATACAAAAACTGGGCTAGGCTAAAGAGACTTTACATTTCACTGGAACATGTGCATTTAATTGAAGGTCTTGATAATACCCAGTAACTATTTTGGACCATGCACCAAAAATAACTAAAATAAAAACGCAGGGTGATGAAAAAAATGAGTCTGTGCTTTCCCACCTTATTTGTTGGAAAGGGAGGAATTTAAGTAATGGGCAGTGGAAATTACTCTGGAGATATTAGACAAGGTAGAAATTTTGTTTGAAAATATAGCTAGGGGGTGGGATAAAATCGAAGTGGAGTTTAAAAATAGGGTGGAAATAAAGGGGTAAAGTATTGCAGAATAGGGGAATCTTGCAGAACAAGAGTAGCAACTACAGAATGTTAAACAGAAAATAAAGGATTACCTTGATAAATGTCCATGAGTTTAGCTTGCTGTCAGTCATTTTTTTTTTTTTTTTTTAATATAGTAACTTCAGAACACACAAACTTTTAGCACAGTGACACAGGTAACAGAATGTAAAAAGGGTTGTTGACAAAAATTAGGGAGCCTATAACAAGGAAGGTAACGAGATCCTGTATTAGAAATGTTTTGGAAATTCAATGAAAGTCTTGATAAAGCAGAGAAATGTGGAAATCAAGAAAAGGTATAAATGGAAATGTTTATGAAGAATTAAATATGCTGGGGTTAGAGGTAGAGAAGGCTCAGTTACTAACAGGATAGGAGGAGATGAGATAGAAGTGGTGATGTATAACCGATCTACAGGAAAGTCCCCAAGAATAGATGATATTCCTGTGGAAGTTTGGAAGCTAGGAGGGAAAAAATGATCAAGACCTAAAAATGTTTTATTTAATGTTCTTTTAAGATAAGTGCCAACATTCTGGAAGAAAATGGTAGGTGTAATATCTAAAGAAGGTAAAGATTCATCAGATCCAGCTTCATACAGGCCCATTTCATTACTAAGCCATGGTTATAAAGTGTTTGTAATGGCTAAAGGCAAAAGTGGTGCCAGAATTGGTAGATATGGATCAGTGTGGTTTTGTGGATGGGAGACAAATATTTGACATTAACAAAACACTGATGATCCAGAAGGAAGCGGAATGTAAGAAAATACCACTGTTGTTGGTGGGTCTTGATGCAGAGAAACCATTTGACAGAGTAAGGTGGGCCTTTATGAACAGAGCAATGGAAGCATTTGCTTTCCCTGATTTAAAATTATAAGGTTGATTTAGTAGGCTATATGAGAGATTGGAGGCAAACATTCAAATGGGTGGGTTCCTCTCTGATAATTTCTGCTTGAGCAGAGGAACCAGGCAAGTATGTCATTTTCCCCCTTTATTTGCAGTATATTTATAACCAGTGACAAAAAATAAGTGACTCAGAAATTCAAAGATGTAATTGGTACAGTAGTCAAGAAACGCTGGCTGTATTTGCAGATGTTATTTTTATACCTGACAAACCAGAAGAGCACATTTAGTGTTGTAGAACATTTTGATACAATTTCAAATATTGTTAGGATACAAAACTTAATGAAACTAAAACAAAGGCAAAGTGGCTAATTAATCCACACACAAATTGGTTCAGCAATATCCATGTTATCTCTTTAGTCTTATACACAGGTCAGGCATGTTTTTGTCAGCTAGAGAGTTGTGGATAGCAGTTAATGGAGCTGAAGGACTTTTATCTTGGATGGGAGGACTAACGAGAGTCGAGTGGGATAAGTTTATTCTTAAATGGAATAAGGTACCAGATTTGAAGGGGTAATTTAGAGCTACACAGTTAATGCACTTATTCATAGTATAAGCAGAAACCTATAATTCAGGTGGAAATGGATGCTGAAATGGATGCTGATGAAATGGGGGAAGCTCAAGAAACAAGGAAAGTCTGGAATTTTTGATGCATATCCTTTGGTTATTACTATTCTCTTAAATAAATAATATTATATTTATAAAGTAACAAAGTATTCTAAGAGCTAAGCCAACACAGAATTAGAGAAAGGAGATTGTGCCAATAGGGCTGACTGTAATTAAAGATACAGATAATAGGCAAGAGGGGGCTGGCATTTATTGGAGAAAGCTGGCAAAGGAACCAAGGTTTTTGGAGCAAATAACTAGAGAGGGAAAGGTAATAGAATGGGAAGATGCCAATAATTTAAACTGCACGTTAGTGATTGCCTTCCCTGTCAAGGACTGATATTACAGTATAGGCAAAGAGAAAGAAATAGAAAAAATCCTAAACGAAAGAGTTTTTAGTAGAATCTAGAACTGAAGCTGATGTTAAAGGAATAATTAGTAGAACATATAAGACATTGCATGATAACTTTGAGTCAGAGGAGTTTAGAAAGGATTGGTAAGAGAGATTGGATAAGCAGTTCAAAAGGGTAAGAACAGATAAAAATGGGAATTGTGGGAACAATACATACAGGGGAGGAATGAGGTTTAAAAGCAGCCAGGATGTGAAGGAGCTATGTAATTGACTGACGATTGGGCAGATTATAAGTAGTGTATAATGTTTGCAACTAGGATTATGTTAGTATGGTTTGTGATCATAAGAGTTTACTAGGTTATCGACCTGGAGTCAGTACCCAGGATTGTATTTAGCAATGACTGACCATGTAAGAATTTTCTTGCCCCACACACTCGTCCAGGATCCTTTTAAACATTGTCATAGAGGTGCTCTGTTTCAATTGGTAGCCTATTCCCAAGACATGACAGTCACTGGGAGACAGATCTGTGCTTCTGGCATGTCCTGTTTAAGTTGCAAACCATGTTTAGGTCCCTGGACTTGGGTAGCTGTAGTCCTATTTGATTTACGAATGTGCAGCAAGTTTATTAGGTTTGGGTCTGAGATAGCTCTGTAAGCCAGGCATACTTCTCCCCTGAGAAGTCTATACAATCCAGAGTACAGTGACTGGGACTTTTAGTCTGTCTGTGTAAGGCGTATGATGGAGTCCCTTGATCTTTGTTAGAAACCGCTGGGGTCTCTCCAGTTGCTGTAGGTGCTTTGTATAGTACATGCCGAATGGGAGGTTATACTCAATTATGGGCCTGATTAGTGACTAGTATAGAGGGGGTGTAACCTCTTTTGTTTTAGAGGAGATGCCTTTACTAATCAATGTATTATGTAGAAAGCCTTCCTTACAACAGTAGACACGTGGTGGTTAAAGTTAAGGTTGTAGTTAACTTGTGATCCCAGATCCCTTACAACTTCGTAGGTACTTAGTTTATTGTTGATTTGATAGTGTGAAGGGACTTTTTTTGCCGAAGGGAATGGTGATGCATTTCTTTGCTTTTTAGTTTGAGACTGTGGTTGAGACAAGTAGTCTGTCTGCGTAAGACCCTCATGAAGTACACTGACATTTGGGGATTCAGTAATCGCACCTATTTTGCAGTCATCTGCACACTTGGTCAGCTACAACCCCTTAGTTTTGGCCTGAACGTCTGAGAAGTATATATCAAACAGTAGGAGGCCCAGCACTGAACATTTTGGCACCTCGCTGGTGACAGGTCTGCTGGTTGAGTTAGTCACCCACTTTGATAGTGTGTGTCCGGTTTGTGAGCCAGTTGGCTTACATTTAGTTTGCTAAGTTTAGCAGTAATGCCTGAGTGTGGGATTGTCAAAAACCTTTGCTAATTCAAGGTATGTTGTGTGCACACAGATTTGCCTTTGTCAATGCCCTTGGCTGACAGAAACTGGATACCCTTTGACACCAAAAACGAAGCCAATTGCTGAAATCAATCTTTTTTTATTTATATTTGTAGCATCTTTCTAGGTGAGGGTAATATGCTGCTCTCAAGGCTAGTGACATACCTGTCTGGGACACGTACTTTGAGACCTTGATCGTGTCTCTCTCCATATAGTCCAGTGAGGTAAGTCTCAGGTTGTTCACTCCAGCATGAACTATGAAAGGAATCGTTATAGTACTTGTTGCTGAGAGACCTAAGTGCATGTGTGATCTGATGAATCCTGGCACCGGACAGCCAGCTGACTGACTTTCTCCTTGTCCAGCTTGGTGAGTGGGACATCGGCGTCTCGCTATGGAGTCTCCATTGACAAGAAAATGTGGTTTTTGAGTGTTACACCTTATGGACTTCATAGGTGAGACACTGGTGTTAACCATCTGTCATGGGTGCTGTGGGAACTGTTAGTTGTAGCAGTCTTGTGTTTTGGAGGTATAGGTCTCTGATGTTTTGGCAAGTTTCTTGAGAACCTCCGTGTATGTCGTTTTTTGTATTTGATGTGTACTGTGCGTGTACTGTGCGTGTATGAGTAAGTGGTACTGTGTGCATGAGTAGTGGTGGGTGGGTTGACAACCTCTTCAGTGTTACTGTTTCTAGTGCGTGAACAGGGATTCAAGATTCTTGGTGTAGATATACACCTTGCTCTCTGTATTAGAGTGACATATTAGTAGAGGGTTGTCAGTTTGAGACAATTGCTACACTGCATCAGGAGACCCAAGTCAACAGGGTTGGCAGGCGAAACAAGGGTAGTCCAACTGTCTATAATGCTAGGTTGAAGAACTGTTAAAACAAGGTGGGGGGTGCTTTTCAGGACTGATCAAGGAGGTGCTCAGTAGATGGATATTTCTGTCATTTTTTGTTGCTGGTGGTTTAACGGGTCACAGTTCAATAACAGTATTTCTTAGACCAGAAAAGTGCTAATAATGAGAACTATACTAATGTAGTACTGGTGTATCCAAGGGAAAAAAATGTTGAAGTTGTGTCTGGCTATGTCATGCAATTGAGCAGCAGTGTGCAGAGCTGCATGTGCGCAAACAAGCAGAAACCTGCTCAAACGTGGGTCTTAAATACCAGAAGCTAAAACTTAATACTTTTGAAAAAGTTCAAAAGGACTACTGCGTATGCTTATTCCAAGCCCTAGGCCTAGACCAAACAGACCCAGATGCAGCAAACCTATATCTGGACTATGCTGCAGGTACTAGCTACACTTGTTTATGCGGGAAACACTAGAGAAATGTCTAATGCAGCAGAAAAATAGCAGGGGCACTAAAAACATTTTAAACAGCAGCAAACAGCGAGGCGACTCCAGAGAATGTTTTAAACCGCAAACAATCTGTTATTTTGACGCTGCTTAGTGGGAAAAGCAGAACAGATTGCTTTGCAACAGTGGAAGGTGATATAAAATGCATGCAGCTGGGATTGTCATTATGGTTTGTTTTTGCTATAATGTATGATTGTCAAAAGTGATAATTTAATACAGATGTTTCTTGTTTAAGACAAATCAATGTCTTTAAAAGGACTGTTTTGAGTTGGTTGTGTTTTTTTTCTCTCCCTTTTTTTATTTATTTATTTTACATTTGTTAACTGGGTTAGTCCAGCTGAGCATTAGCTCGTTTTCAGTGGAGACCCAAGGAGAAAAGCTCCGCAATCAGTATTAACATTTTACATAGTCAGCAAGCAATAAAATTTTACAGAAGTCAGTTGGGTATATATGTTAGAGATCAAACTGCAAAAAAGCATTTATAACAAATCATACAGAAAAGCAGTAGAGTACAATGTCAGAATTTTTACAACAAAATCTTAAGTACAGTGTCAATGTAGGGAAAACGGTGTTCATTATTTCTAAGTAGTTATATACAGTATAGGTACAGATGAAGTAGTAAGGTAATGTAGAGGTTAAGCAACGAGATGGAGCAGTAGATGGATATTAAGACAGACAGTGGAAGAGAAAGGAGGGATGAGAGACAAGTTAGGTAGTTTCAGGGAGGATGACTACAATGGCATGACAATTTATTTATTAGATATTCCCGAGTGGCTAGTTTGAAATGTTTTGTTTGGTTAAGGGACCTAATTTCTAGGGGTAGTTGGTTCCAGGTTGTAGCAGGGTTATAGTTATAAGTAAAGACCCTGATTTGGTTTTGGGTTTATAGATCTGTAGGAAGTGTTGGTCTGAGCTAAGTAATGTCCTGGTTGGGGAATATTTAGTTATAATTGATTAAAGGCTAGGGCAGAAAGTTGGTAGAGGATAGAGTGGATAATTAACAGTTGCTGTAGTAGCAGCAAATTAGAGAATTCAAGCCACTGCAACTGTTTAAGAGAGAGTCAGTGGTGTGATTTGTAAGTTTGGTTTGCAGCAAATCTGGCAACTTTATTATACGTAGTATCAAGTCTGGTTACGAGTGTGGTATTAAGATTTGTGTATAATTGAGAGCTATAAAGGATGGTGGGAAGAAGAAATGCATGGGAGAGAGCTATTCTGGCTGAGTTGGTTAAATGTCTTTTGTTTCGGTAAAGGAGTCGAGTTTCTGGTGAGTCTTTGATAGAGGTGGTGATTTGGAGATCAAATTTAAGCTGATCATCTGTTATGACTCCTAGCAGTTTAGTACTAGGGTCAGAGGTAATGACAGTGTTATTGCTAGATAGTATGGAAAATGTTTTGAGATTGAGTTTTTTGGGGAAGAAGAGTAGGAGCTTAGTTTTCTTAGGGTTGAGAATTAATTTGTTGTCACAAAGCCATGTCTCTATGGTGTTGAATGATGCTTGGGTAGTAGAGTGGAGGTCAGATGGATTGTCAGCAGTGGTGATGACTGTAGAATCATCAGCATATTGTACAAGTGTGGAGTTGGGAAAATAAGTGTAAAGTAGGTTGGTGAAAGTATTGAAGAGCAGTGGCCCCAGTATGGATCCTTGGGGGATACCCATTGGGATGCTAGAGGGGGGGAGAGAGGGAGAGCAGAGTGCCATTTAACAGCTTGTTGGCGGTTAGAGAGAGAGCTGGAAAACCAGGATATGGCGGGAGGAGAGAATCTTAGGTGAGAGAGTTTGTCTAGGAGGAGGGGATGGGAGACTGTCAAAGGCTTTGGACAGGTTGAGGAACAGACATGAGACTAGTTTGATTGTCATGGGACAGTGATACAGTATTTGAAGGATATTGGTACAGTTGTGCTGTGTTTGGGACTAAATCCATGTTTGTGTGAGTTAGGTTCTGTTGGAGAAGGTATTGCATTATCTGCTTGTGAATGCATTTCTCAAGAATCTTGCAGAGGGGGAGACAGTATAGCAATTTGTCTGAAGTTTGAAATATCAGAACAATTGCCTCCGTATGGCTAATGTGTAGAAAGTTTTCCATCTTGATGGAACGTATGATTCAGAGATTGGTTGATCAGGATGGATACTGGATAGGCTAGGGGTTCAGCAGTTATATGCAGGAAGTAAGAGGGTAAGTTAGCTGAGGGGGGAACAGGGTTTGAGTTTAGACAGTAGAGATTTAATAGATTTAGTTGAGACATATGTGAGAGAGAGAGAAGCAGGGGAAGATGAGAAAATGTTTTTTTATTACTTTTACTAGTGGGGATGTCATTAAGTATGGTAGTTACTGAGTTAATAAAATTGTTAAATTCAGTGGCAGTTTCTTCATAAGTTTTATTTGGGCATGGGTTGGGAGGGGAAGGGTTTCCTGGATGCAGTGTATGATTGAGTTCCAGAATTTTTTAGGGTCAAATTTTAGAGTAGTGGGAGGGTTTGCATAGAAGTTGATCCTGTCTTTGTTGCTGATTTTTTTTTTTATTTGATTTCTAAGTTCTTTGTAAGTCTGTAGGAGAGAAGGGGCTTTGTTTTAGTCCATAATTTCCATATCTTGTCGTATCTTTTCATCAAGGCTGTAGTATGTTTGGTCAGCCAAGGAGCATTGTTTGATTTGATTCTGATAGTACGGAGGGGAGCTAAGGAGTTGAGGATTTGTTAAGAGTGGACAGCCTCATCTAAGGGGAGTGTAGCGAGATGGGACCAGTTAATATTAGAGAGTTGGTCTATGAAAGAGTTTGGACTAAAGGATAAGGTTTTGCGGGAGGTGATAAACCTGAAAGGTCTGGTGAAATGGGTAGTGTGTCTATTTACTATTATAGGGCAGTGGTCATTAAGGGAATTTGGAATGGATGGTCTGTGAGAGGTGGTGTAGGATGTTCTCCAGTGTATTAAGATTATCACCATGGGGGTGTAGATTGCTACACTTATGGTGGTAAAGTTGTTAAGCTTAATATTGGTAAGTAGGAGTTCAGCTGTAGAAAACGTGGGAAGAGAGAGGTTTGGAGTAGTTATTGAGAGACGGTCACGGAAGAGTATGGCTACCCCTCCCCTTTTTCTTTTGTCTCAAGTTGTAGGATATTATAGCCAGGTGGGGAAATTTCACTATCTTTATTATACGGTTTCAGCCAGGTTTCCGTTAGGGTGACTATGTTGATGGTATAGTTGGCTAACCAGGCATGGAAGTCCTGTACTTTATTTACTACACTCCTGAGGTTGATAGAGCAAAAATATTCTTGCTTTTTTAAGGAGGTGAGGTTATTAGATGTTTGTACAAGAGGATTGTTTATGGTAGGTTGTGAGTGGCCTGGGATGGGATGGATGTCTCCTGATAGAAGTAGTGGTGGATGTCTCCTGATAGAAGTAGTGGTTTGAAGTAGATTTAAGTGTTTATATGGGTATACATTCTTTTTCTGCTTTGATGTGGTTGGGAGGGAGATAATTTTATTTTAGGAAGGGGGGTGGCATAGTTTGGGTTAGAAGGACTGGTTTGCAGAGGAGTCTCTGGTTTGGTATTTGGATGTAGAGCACCGTTTGTTGGGTAGAAGTAAGGTGTGGGTAGATCTGTGTGATAGGATGTGAGGAGGTATAAGAAGTAAAGTATAGGTATCAGGAGTAAGGCTTGAGGTTTGAAAGCAGAGTGTGTAGAAAGTGGGAAAGTTGAGGTGTATGAAGGTACTAATTTTGAATTGTATTATGCCTACCTTTAAGACCATGTTGTTTGAAAGAACAGGTTATTTTTCTGGACAATAAAGGGTGATGAAAGATTTTGAGGGGTTTATCCCCATATATTATGAGGTGATTAATGGTTTGGATGTTGCATTAAGTTCCTTGTTACAATGGAGTCAGAGACCTGATGACCTTAGGCTAACTGGTTTATCAGAGAACATGGAAGACAGCAGTTTGGTTAATTTTTAGCAACTTCATTTTTCCATTACATACAGTCTGTCTTTAGCATATCCATATAGAGAGAGAGTTAGTTAACAGGTCTCTGGCCTTCTCCAAATGGTAGTTGTCAGCTACCTAGAGCCAACATAAGACAGATTTGTGTTGCATGATTTGCATTCTTTCTTGCAGCAGAATCCGAAGTGAACCACAAAGGCATGTTTTCTTAAGGCTACCACCACTACCCATTCTGCTGTCAAATGTCCTGTCATTGGACCACCGGGTACATGCTTCTGTGTCTATACTCATAGTATGCTTTTCAAAGCTGACTGTGTGCCAGATCCCAAACACATGATCATGGAACTCACCCTGTACCACTGCAAAGCATGTATATACTATTGCAGCGCTCCTTCAGACCCAGAGCAAGAGAATAAACTTCATATGACTTTAGAAACATGTTTTCAGACTTGTAATGGAACACCAGATCTGCTTCCACTTCCTTTAAAACACTGGAAATACTCAGGAAAGGTTTTGAAGACACCTAGTTGGTCAAGCCCAACCGTAATGCCTCTAAAAGTGTAGGATCTCTGTGTATTAGTGAGACTCAGTTTTGTACTGGTGTTTATAAGTAGGACTGTGAGCACTTTTTTGTTTTGCAACAAAAAACCAGGCTTAAATAGTGGGAAGTATACTTGCTGTGTTCAATTCAAGTCAGTCACAAAAGGTAACCAAATGTTCCACAAAAAGAAACGAAGCTGTAACCTACAAACCGCTTTACTTTGCGAACTCTTAATCCAATAAAAAAGAGTCAAAATCACCATAGAGTGTTCATTCGAACCTACTCATCCACTGGGCAATAGCTTGTAGAAAAAACACGCAGCCAGCATGTAAAAATAAATCCAAGCGTCCAGTAGAAACCACGTTTATTAAAATAATTAAAACACAGGGCTAGCGCTTTCAACGAATCTTCATCAGGCCACTAACAAACAAACATACTAGCATCCCTTTTATAGCAAAATGCTAGTCAACTACTGATGTCACATCCTGTTTGGACATACTGAAGTCAACTCTGATGTCACATCCTGTTATACATAAAATATTTAAACTGACATCACTTTTGTAGTAAAACGCTACAAACAACTCTGATGCCACATCCTACTAAATATGAAATCTTATAAAATGTTTTAAATTATTTAAAATATTTAAAATATGTATGCAGACATTTTGTAAACATTGTACAATAGAAATGTTCTAAAATAACATTTCACCCTACTTTAACTGCTGCTGCATGTAACATTCAAAATGTTTTAAAATATTTTAAATATCTATGTATCCATGTCATAGACAGTATGCAGCAAATAAAGTGTTTCAAAATCACATACTATCTTCCTATAAATACTGCACTTATATGCATACTAGTAACAAAAATGGCACGCATGTTTAGTATTTAATAATAAGCAATATAATCCCATTTGAAACACTTGTATGTATAAATACATACTTAAAATAGGGATCAAGTTAAAGATATTAATATCTACACATGAGCTATTTAGCATAATTATAACTACAAAAATTAATCATTCAAAAGACTACATCTAAAATTTGTACAGCGTGTGCTTCTAAATATCATAATATTTGTGACAGCATAAATCATTCAAAACAGATATGTGCACACGCAAGGATGAGGCAACACTTCGAAGCATGCATTACTCGCGAAATCGTTCCAAGGGGTTTTAAGGATCCTGAAGATGCCAACCACAGGTACTGTGTATAAAGATTTGTTATATTCATGGCAAGATACTAGCCTGAAGTACATGGAGCTAATGAACAATTACTTCTTACCTCATGAAACATCATTGAGGGAGAAACTACAGAAGCAACAGCAGAGCTTATCTACCATGTACCCTAGACCAGTGGTAGAAGCATCTATTGACAAAATGTTACAGCGTTTTCATTTATGAGAAAAAACTGTTACAGCAAAAACGTGATAAACTTAGAAGGGACATAGACGATTTTAAAAAAGGCCATGTCTTTACTTGGCCCAGAGTGGAGAATGGAGCCAAGGGATGGAAGAACACACGCCTTCAAAATGAAATGAAAGACAATACCAATATTGGTCTGGCCAGAGATGGGCCAGATACCAATGCTGATGGTTCTAATGTTATTGTCATAGATAGACAGGGGGTAAGAAAAATACCATTGTTACCACAGCAATAATACACCAGGATGGTACTAATGATACATGCTCTTCCCCCGCTGGTAATGTTCACAATATATCTGTATTTGAAGATGCCAATACAAGGATAGATATATGTGAGCATATAGAGAATGAGGACGATAATGTTAATAAGATTATGAATAAAAATCTGAAAACAGTAGATAAAATTAGCCTAGGTATGGACGCCAAAACTAGATTCAATAGTATGAGTACTGAATCAATCCCTTTCCCCATCGCCAATCAATGGAGAGGGGGTGGGGGGGGGCAAGGGAACGGTCTATGAGCAGGGAAGGCAGAAAGAGACCAGCAGGACCAGTGCAGGCTGGTCCTACACTAAAAAAGATTTGGCAAGGGACCAAGAATCAATAGTGTGGAACATATCAAGTAAGCTTTTAACGGAAGAAGAAAAGTATGTCTTGGAGAAGGGTCTAACGTTTATTCCCTCTAGTAGAAGTGATATCACAAATAGCATTATTGATTTGAAAATGTTTATACGAAACCTCCAAATGAAGGTTGATTTTCGTAACAGCACTAGTTTACCCCATCCGTTTAGAAAACCAAGTACTTACACTCCATGCAACCACCCACTTATCGAGGCTTATTCGAAACTGGTTGAGCAAGGATTATATGAAAATGATGCAAATAATAGAAAAAAGAGATGGTGTGGCAACCTGAAACCAGTACAAAGGAAAGCACTTAATGGCCTGAAAGATGATAGGACCATTATGATAAGACCAGCCGATAAAGGTGGTCCTGTAGTTATCATGGATATGGAGTTTTATATTGATAAAATGTGCAATATGCTGGATGATTCTGTCTTTTATTTGAAGATCAATGATAGCAGAGTGAATAGGATCATATCAGATGTTTCTAGTAGATTAATCTTACCCTCATTCAACATAACAATCAAGAATTATTCACATACCTTGTAGTGGAACATCCAACGATACCCATTATACAGGGAATACCCAAGATTCACAAAAATGGCTTGAATCCACCTATGAGGCCAATTATTGCAGGGAAGGGCTGGATCACCGAGCCGATTTCCATCTATTTAGAGTCCTTATTAAGACCCATAGTGGACAAGCACACACACATACTGAAAGATACTAAACAATTCCTAATTAAACTATATGAGAATACCTCGGTGAGTGATGGTTTCCAGCATAAATTGTTTGTGACACTTGATGTCAACTCTCTTTTTACTGTTATTCCTAATCATGAGGGACTCAATAGCATAAGTAGGATTCTTACTAGAGATGGCACATTCTCCGAAGGAAGAATAGAAGTTATCACGGAATTGATGGAAATTGTATTAACAAATAATATTTTCTTGTTTAATGGTCAAGTATATCTTCAGAGGGATGGCGCAGCTATGGGCACTTCTTGTGCCAATAGCTACGCCAACCTGGTTATGGCCTACTGGGAAGTTTCTTCTCTATTTCAGATGGAGGAATTTTGTCAGAATGTTCCTTTCTACACTAGGTTTGTAGATGACCTCTTCCTTATTTGGAAAGGTGATGAAGAACAATTGAGGTCTTTCTATGATAAAATAAATCAAGACACCAGTTTTTTAAGATTTTCTATGGTTAATTCCAAAGATGTCATACCCTATTTAGATGTATATGTTGAACAACTACCTAATGGTATACTTAACACTGGAGTTTTTCGAAAGGATTGCTATAGAAATAACTTTCTCCATCGAAGCAGCATGCATCCTAAGCATGTCGTAACATCGTCAAAAGTCAAGCCATGAGGGTATCTAGGCTGTTTTCTGAAGACTCATGCTTTAAAACAGGCATAGAAGACTTGAGGAATAAATTTATAGACAGGTCTTACACGGTAACAGAAGTTGATGCTACTTTAGGTATCATAGGTGAATTGAGAGAAGGTAGGGCTTTTCCATACTTCTCTAGTAAACGAGATGATGGTAGCATCACCAAAACTAGCAGTGGAGTTATCCGAATACCGATACATTTTACACAATATGTAAATAGTATTGAAAGCATATATCGAAAATATTGGGACATCTTGTTAACAGATCCAGTTATTTCTGAGATATTGAGCCAAGAACCAAAATTTACATATAAAAATAAGTTGAATTTGCACAGAATGTTATGTGGTCCGAATAGGTTTGACATAAATACAACTAGTAATTATAAAATGACTAAAAAATGTCAAAAATGCAATTATTGCAAATTCATTAAAGAAACTGACAAATTCAATCATCCTATTACAGGACAAGAATTTCATTTCACAGTTTCTGCCACTTGTGAGACCTGCCATGTGGTGTACCTGGCAACCTGTGTACACTGCTTTGCATTTTATGTAGGGAAGACGGACAAAGTTTAAAGACCGAATTAGGGAACACTTACATAAAATCAAAGTCAGATGTTCTTCAAATGCTCTGTCTAGGCATGTAATTAATACATCTACCCAACATAGCTTTTTGTTTCAAGTAATTCAAAAAAAAATATCTCCTCTCCTACGAGATGGAACATTGAACACCACGGAACAGATAGAGGCCAAATGGATCATCAGGCTAAGGGCCGATTTGTACCCAGGCCTCAATGACAGAGTCTCCATCAAACCTATACTTAAAGCTAGGAAATTACATTGAAGCTTTTCACCCCTTTGCCACCTTTTATTAACTTCTGGCTGGTTTTACTTTTATATTTATAATATTTTCATACCTCACATTTTTCCATTTCTGTCTCCATCGTTGTCTCTGTATTTTGCCCTGCAGGCCTATTAGGGGCCAATTGTTATGAAAGATGCTGATATACCATGTGTTCCTCTTTCATCCAGCACACATTTCACCTGATTTTGCACATTTAGTCTTATATATTTTTATGTTTATAATATCAGCTGTTATTAACATCCTTGCGTGTGCACATATCTGTTTTGAATGATTTATGCTGTCACAGATATTATGATATTTAGAAGCACACGCTGTACAAATTTTAGATGTAGTCTTTTGAATGATTAATTTTTGTACAGTTATAATTATGCTAAATAGCTCATGTGTAGATATTAATATCTTTAACTTGATCCCTATTTTAAGTATGTATTTATACATACAAGTGTTTCAAATGGGATTATATTGCTGCTTATTAAATACTAAACATGCGTGCCATTTTTGTTACTAGTATGCATATAAGTGCAGTATTTATAGGAAGATAGTATGTGATTTTGAAACACTTTATTTGCTGCATACTGTCTATGAGATGGATACATAGATATTTAAAATATTTTAAAACATTTTGAATGTTACATGCAGCAGCAGTTAAAGTAGGGTGAAATGTTATTTTAGAACATTTCTATTGTACACTGTTTACAAAATGTCTGCATACATATTTTAAATATTTTAAATAATTTAAAACATTTTATAAGATTTCATATTTAGTAGGATGTGGCATCAGAGTTGTTTGTAGCGTTTTACTACAAAAGTGATGTCAGTTTAAATATTTTATGTATAACAGGATGTGACATCAGTAGTTGACTCTAGCATTTTGCTATAAAAGGGATGCTAGTATGTTTGTTTGTTAGTGGCCTGATGAAGATTCGTTGAAAGCGCTAGCCCTGTGTTTTAATTATTTTAATAAACATGGTTTCTACTGGACGCTTGGATTTATTTTTACATGCTGGCTGCGTGTTTTTTCTACAAGCTATTGCCCAGTGGATGAGTAGGTTCGAATGAACACTCTATGGTGATTTTGACTCTTTTTTTTTTTTTTTTTTTGGACTAAGAATTCGCAAAGTAAAGCAGTTTGTAGGTTACAGCTTCGTTTCTTTTTGTGGAACATTTGGTTACCTTTTGTGACTGACTTGAATTGAACACAGCAAGTATACTTCCCACTATTTAAGCCTGTTTTTTTGTTGCATTTTATAAGTCTTGTTTATTATCAGGCGAACAGAGTGTAGTGAGCATTATTTTTTATTTTTTGTTTTTAAACTACGTGACTTTTTTGTTTTGGCTAACGGTCTTTAACTGCAAACTGTCTCTAGCCACAAAATGTATGGTAAAGGACAAAAATACCTATTTCAGAACATTTCAACAAACTCTCTTAACAGCTGAATGCAACAACAGTGTCTTGTAGTTGGTGTAGATGATTCGGGCTGTCTTCCTGTTGTCAAAGGACAGGGTTTTAGCCTATGCAGGTTAATAAACTAAACTGTTATTTCAAACTAGGACATTTCACGTGCACACACGTTTGGTTCCAAAGTATCTGCTTTCACCAAAAAAAGCAACAAGACACCTCTATAAAGTTGCTACTTCAACCTGGAAAAGTCAATCTTGCACATGTATACATCTGTAAAAGCAGTAAGAGTATCAGTAGCCAAAATAACTCACCCCTAGAAATGGTTTCAGAGACCAAGCTACTTGGGGTACTAATTGACAACCAACTTAAATTTACCTCTCACTTACAAAAAAATATCAAAAAAACCCATCAAAAACTTGGCATGCTTTATAGACAAAATGCCTACCTTACCTCTGCTACTAAAATAACTCTCGCTACTTCCTTCCTTATCCCCTCCCTTCTCTATGGCGCCCCACTCCTAACTAATCTTCAGTCCTCTCTCAAAAAACAACTTTCCTCTTGCTACAACAAAATTGCAAAATTCGCCACCAGCCACAAGTCTTCCACCCACCACTGTTTTTCCCTCCAGAAACTAAAATGGCTAGAACTTCCCAATCAATTAACTTACACTCAACTAACTCTAGCCCATAAGCTTATTCTCAACCCCTCCCTCTGTCCTTCCCTCTCTACTGCCTTTAAAATGCACCTACCCAATAGAGTATTAAGATCAAACAATCAAAACCTACTCAAAGTCCATAAACCTACACATCCCCAGGCAAAAACCTTCTATCCTTCAACCTAGCTCGCCTCTGGATCTCCCTTCCTCCACTCATCCGCACCACCTCTAATCACTCTGCTTTCAAAAAAGCTCTTTATACACATCTAGCATCACAGTGGGAATGCTCCTGCTCCCACCCTACATAACCTACTCTACTCCTTCTCACATCCCTCCCTGCTCTGCTTACATCTTTAATATACCCTGAAAATTCAATAGAATTTATTAAACAAGTCCTTATGTTTCTTCCTCCCCCACTATATTATGTCATTGTACCTCCTCTTCCTTTTTAGTAACTATGTTTTCCTAACTATTCTGTATAAATGGATATTTTTGCTGTGCTAAATATTTAATATGTTTTTCTGCACAATGTATTTAACTGTATACTTACTGCACTATTTGATATTGTCTTCTTTTTTACTACCTGTTGTACCTATTGTGTAACTTTGAATGTATTTTGGAGCTTTTCTCCCCAGGACTCCATTGAAAACGGGTTCATTTGGCCCAATGGACTATCCTGGTAAACCAACTGCTTTAAATAAATAAAATAAATAAATAAGAGCACTGTGCTGTGTCTAAGGAGGCATGCATGCGCATGGGGAGTGTGTTTCCATAAAGTAATGTAGAAACTTGTATTTGTCAATGTCGAAACTTTAATTTAAAAAAAATGTACTTGGATGCGTGTTTACAGGAGAAATGGCTGAATTCTAAAATGACTGCATTTTAAAATGAGAAATTAATGAGTCATTCTTTGAAACAGTAATGCTTTATGTTTTTGTGAAATTGATTTATCCTTGTTCAGTGTAATAGCCCTTTTTCAGTCATTGCCATGGTTTTCTTTTGAAATGTTTTTGATCACACTTAAGTTGTCCGTTTTAGATCTAGATCAGTGTTATTTTCCATAACTGTTAATATTCCCTTTGAATAATTTGTATTCCTGCTACTCCGTTAGAGGGAGATTGTGACAAAAAAAAAAGCATGGCAAATTTCTGACAATACCAATGTTCTTTTAAGTGCTGTGGTGGTGGTGCTGCGGTAGCGTTGTTGCCTCACAGTAAGACGTCCTGTTCGATTCTCCGCTAGAGCGCCTTCTGTGTGGAGACATGCGTGAATGGGCGTACCTTCGTTGAAGGCTGTACGTCAGGACCGGCAACTCGGCACGTAAAAATCTACTGCCAATCATTAGCGGACCGGAGTTCCGCTGTGGCGACCCCTAACCGGGAAAAGCTGAAAGACACAACAACCAATGTTCTGTTAAGTCTAGCATTGTCTTGATTATGCAGCCTGTAATGTTGACTTTTATGTCCGCCACAGTATTTTTAGCTAATAAACAATGCATGATAACTATTTTTAGTTCAAGTAAAAAATATAATTTGCGTAAATATACCTGCCAAATGTTGGTTAAAGAATGGACTAGAACAAAAGTGAGTTCATACTGGGTGTGGGTATGTGTGTGAGGGAGTACCTGGCATAATGCCCCATGTGCGTTGAAAACATTAAAGCAAGCTGTCATCCATATTGCTTCTGATGCGGTCCTGCAGTTGAAAATGCTTTTGTTTATTTTCCCGCTCCCGTTACGGAAATCAAAATCTCAGACATTGCTCTGGGTGCATACATTTGATACTAAAAAAGATGCAAGCAAGCAGACCCAAAATAGAGGATGTACATCCATAAACGTAAAGCAAGAAAAGTTTTTATAATTAAATTAAATTAACCCCTCCACTCTGGTAACTTACCAGCTGCAATGAAAAGTGAGACTGTGGAGGGGGGACAACATAACTCACTCCACTGACAGTTGGTGTATGCATGACATTTTTCACTTTAGTTTGTAGCAGATTTTCACTCTAGCTTCTATGCTGAGATATCTATTTTGACTAAATGTCCGCTTAACAGCTAGAGTGAAAATCTGCATATACTATACAACTTAAAGGCGGGAGTTGAGGGACGTCATACAGTACAGTGAGTTTAATGGGGGGGTGCACGCCCCTCCACCAAAGTCTAAATCCACCATTCTTCTGTGCCCCACCCGATCAAAATATCAAACATCTGCCCACAGCACATTCAGTGATGGATGGTATTGGACGTTTTCACTAGTGGAAACGCCTTCAATTTACCAGTGTCAAAAAAACTTGTTCACTACAGATTAGTAGTTAGCTGGGGGCACCATAATTGCTTGATATACTGTTTGGATGGTTTCTGACCTGTGGAGGGGGCATAGTTTTACTCCTGTTGCTGAGAAGCCTTGAGGGCCATCCAAGATGGCCAGTCTAATGCTTGATGAGATCATTCCCTTTTCATACAAAAAAAATGTTGGCTTTTAATGCACCATGAGTGGTGATTTTAGCCTCTATTTTATTTCCTGCTTCCCAACTTTGGGCTCTCCATGGACTTGAGTGCAGTACGTCCTGTCTTTGCATCATCGCACTCAACTTTGATGGTGCAAAGTTGGATCTTTTCTGTAGTAGTAGACTGGGTCTGGGTCTCCCTCCTCTCTTTGCCTGAAAACAAAGATATAATGTTAAACCTATGAAACTGTAATACCTAGCATTAGTGTCACTGTAATCCTCAATCATTTACTAGAAGATCAAACATTTTATGAGGGTTGGGCAGGATAAAATTATGGCAAAGTCAGAGGAGTTCTGCAAAAAGTGTGGGCAGATGAAAGGTAAGATTCATACACTTTGAATAATTCCACATAGGCTGCTATGTTAGCAGAGTTTGGATGGGTTTAAAATTTTTGACCGGTTATCACTCAAAGATAATTTGCCTACTCTTAACTGTTAATGGGTTTACTTGGGTTACAGATTTAATTCTTATTTTAAAGGAGACTGCTTTATAGTCTGACCTTACTCGAGGGGGCTTGCCACTGTGGGTAGGGTGTAATGTTCTGAAATTTGTGGGTACTAGTATGTTTGTACCTGTGGCGCCCCTGCACTGGCCCAGTAGTCAAGGAGGCTCAGTCCTCACCATTGGCAACAGTGAGGGGATGTGTATACATTGGGAGGATTACAAGTACACACACTGTGTAAAGTACACTGTCCCTTAAGAGCAGACTGAAATCAGTCCGTCTGGGGCTGGTTTCTCCCTCTTTCTCCAGATCCCCCAATAAGACTCCCAACTGGCACAGCTATAGGGTCGAGATCTCAGCTGAGTGGCCAAGCCAAAACCTCCAGCACCCTCTGTCCAACCAGTGCTTCGTGTCCCTGCCCAAGTAGCTGGCACACACTTTGAGATTTGATTTATACACAAACACAAATGCTTACCTGGGAAAGGCTGGCGTAGGTTTACTAGCTATGTCCCCTTCTGCCCAGACTATAAGGTAGTACCCGCTGCCACCAGCCACTACTTTAAGGCCCTTACCACAGGGTGACCAATCCTACTGTGTAATGTTACTATTATCAATACTTTCAAGGGTATTTAGGAGTGGGCCTGTACAGTGTCACCAAATACACATGCAAATATTCTGAGCTTAAATATCTCTAAACAAACCAGCCACAATTAAAAGCTTTAAAGATATTTAATAATAAAAGAACAAGACAATATTCAAACATGGTAACTACAGAGTTCACAAGCACGGGAAATATTTTAAAACAACATTGCAAGACAGTCTCAAATAAATGCAGAAAATATCTAAACTAATCTTTACTATATTCCTATTTATCTCTAAGAGAAATACTATGCCTAAATCTTACTTGTAGAGCAAGGCAAAGGCAGATGTGCTGATGGTGGGTGTTTCTAGTTCCAAGACAAGATATAAAGTGTTTCTGAGAGAGTTCTTAAATTATTATCTCATATTACTGCTGGGTTAGCCTGAAGCCACAGTGGTGCAGCGGTAACATTGTTGCTTCACAGCAAGAGGTTCTCCCGTTCGATTCTCTGCTCGAGTGCCTTCTGTGTGGAGTCTGCATGTCCTCTCCGTGGTAGAGTGGCGTTCGAAAGACATGCGTAGAATGGGTGTGCCTTCTCTGAAGGTTGGGCGTTGAGCTGGCACCTCGGCACCCATAAAAAAATCTACTGCCAATCATTAGCGGACCAGAGTTCCGCTGTGGCGACCACTAACCGGGAAAAGCTGAAAGAAAGACCTGCTGGGTTAGCCTGGATGACCTCACTCTTTGTCACCTCTCTTCAGTTCTGTGACAAACCGATACCAACAGAGTTTTATCATCTCTGTGTGAGAAGTACATATCTCTCAGATGTGCAGCTGCTAGGAAGCAATAAAGCACTTTACATTTTAAACCTAGTAATTAAAATTACTTCAAGGCGATAGAAAAACTTCCAGCTCCAGACATTGTCTGCTTGCTGCACTGAAACACACAATAGTAAAACACTTTGATTCCAACTTATTTTCTTGAAGTTTTCCAAGTTAAGTCTATTCTAGCTTCTACTATTAAAACATACATTTGCACAGGTGTATAGTTTGTATACATTTCTGTTATTTTCCAGTAGGGTACATTGTGGTTACTTTCTTGAAGCTCAGTGCATAACTTGCAGTTCTCTTACATTTGTAAGACAAACATGTGAATCATATTACTGTTCACAAATGACCTAGGATTATCCACAAAATTCCAGATAGCTGGGCTGGCAGTATCACAGTACCTCTAATGGCCTTGTGCACTCACTGGTCCTGGGTATTTGTGCTTACAAAGCTTAGGAATCTCAATGCCTGCAAATTTGGGGTCTTGTAGAATTACCAGTTTATAGAGAGATAATTAGTCAGCCATGATTGTGGTATTTGGCCGAACAGTGAGCGTCATATTTTTGGATTTTATTCATCAATTTGACAAAAAGATTACTTTGATATCTATATTACTATGATAGACAAAGGGTTCCACTCCCATATTTACATAAAACTGACCTTTAGCAAAGCATATTTACACTTTAGTTTCCATCCTTTAAAGTGTAAAAATACGGATCTTTATTCAAGAAATGAGTAAGCTCCAGAATATGTTTCCGGGGGTATATCCCCCCAAAAATTAATGGAGGAATTAAACTTGAGGTCATGGATAAATGGAGTACACAATACAACCCCTTTCTTGGAAGTGGAGCCCACTAGATAAATTTCACCTGATTTAAATCCACAAAGAGGGGATACTTATGAAGGGGCCTGTGTGATCCAATGCAATATGGGTTCAGAAACCATTGAAAATCTAATAGATAAAAATTGAGTATTTTGAAAATTATTCCTACAATCCCTCAGTAGTTGTTGAACACCCATGACACCCATGTTTCGTTTACAAAAATTGTACAACTTTAAAAAGTATATTCAAAAATGAAACTAGGGTACCATTTAACAGGAATGGTAAAATTAAAGGGACTAGAAAGTGTAGCGACCGTATATTTATGAAGGGGAAAGTGTAGTGACCATATATTTATGAAGGGGAACTGTCAATATAGGGGGTGAGCAAGGCATTTTACTCCTTTTGCAAGATGGAAATTGTAAGGCTATAGTATATATAGCTCAGAGGAATTGTAGGATGTATGAACATATTCATGATATATTTATTAAAAATATTAATAGTGCTTTGTTTAAACATTAGTGAAACGGCAGGTTTTGAAAAGTTTATATTTGGTATTATAAGCAAAGTTAACATACCCCCTAGGGGAGGTGATTGGAGTTTTTACTTGCGTACAGAGAGCTTTATTGGCAGCTTAGATTGAATGCTACTGTAGCACCAAGATTGAATGAGAATGTTCATAGTTCATAGGTTAGTACTAGGCTAACTGCCCTTGCGAGCCACTTGAAGCCTAGCCAGTTATCCCTTGTGAGACTCAAACCCTGTACCTTGTGTTTGTAAGGCAAACACCTTAAGCATTAGGCCACCCATCGATTATACCTGTTTTAAAGCTTAGGTTGGCAAAGCTATAAAGTCCTATTGTGTTGTGAATATTATTTTAAAAAATTTTAAAAACTAGTATTCGGCTATATTAAAGATTTTTTCTGGTGATACGCAGTTTTGAAAGAAGGGAAGAAAAAACTGTAATCTAAACTGGGTTTCAACGGGGGGGTAAGTTATAAGTGCAAGTATTGTGTGTACTTAAGAATATGATTGGTTGTTGAGTATATTTAAACGGATATAATTTGGTTCTGGTGAAGTTTTGATACTCAATGAAATCGCTCAACCACGAGAATCTGCCTGTATGCCACTAAAGCAGTGCAAATACTGAATGTAGTACAGTTGCGGAAGCCCTACTTAACTGCAACAATAGATGTTTGAGTTTCACAATGCCTAAGTGGCAGCACCCAACTACCATCACCTAAATATAATTCTGTTGTATCCAACCTTTTTGTGGTGTTCATTGGCTTTGGTTATTTGTGTTGGGTGTTTTTTACTGCAGATTGGTTTGTTTCAGGCAATTCTTACTTCTGGTCCTTCTTGGTTCCTCCTACTGAGCGCTAAAAAGCCTGGACAACTGACTTGCTCTGACCTGGTTGAGGCTACCGTGATAGGAGGGGCTTAGCCGATCCCCTAACACGGAGTCAGCGAGAGGAATTCTGACCTCTGGAAAGCTCAGTGTGGGTATGCAGGCACAGAACTTGTATACCACCAAGGCAGTGTGAAATTTGCATAACTGTACTAGTATACTTGCCTGTAACATGTTCATCATAGTGATCATTGCTGCACTAGCCTTAACTGTATGGATTATGTTCTGCCAAGGATAAAACAGCTGGCCAGCTTCCAAAGGTTAAGGGTACCTCCCACATACCCAAACTGTCAAGCAGCTCTAAACTGAGCTGACTAAAAGACAAGTTTGAGTGTGAAGCCCTTCAGAGTTTTACTGCCACCTGGCTTTTGGGAGTTGGTGGTTGGCCTATATTGTTCATTTGCTGGGAAGGTCAGTTCCTTTCTGGGAATAAAACTTCCATTTTCTTGATGTTCATCGTGCATACAGCTGCTGTAATAACATATGGGTTCTCTGCCATCAGGCGGTCCCTCGGTCGGCCGAATTCCAAAGTCTAGGTCTGGCGTCGGTTGTTGTCACTTCCTTTCCTGACGTCAGTGAGGCAGGAGTATATAAGACACAGCCGACGCCATTTTCTTCAGTCTTTTTTGCCGCACGGTGCCCGAAGCAGAAGCAGTTCGCAAGTGCCGGTCGGCCAGCTCCTGAATTTACGAAAAACTTGGAAACCGAAATCTTCATTAAAGCTAAGTACCCCGTTGGGGAAACTTTTCTTGCCTCAGACCGATGTCAGAAAAAGTTAACAATTGTATTTCTTGTGGGAAGCAAATACCGCATAAGGATTTCCATTCCCTCTGCATACCTTGTTTAGGCCCAGACCACGACGTCTCGGGCTGTCGCTTTTGTGCTATTTTCAATAAACGCACTATCAAGCGTCGGGCGGAGTTCGCCCAACATTTATTTGGTAAAGCCTTTGATTATAAAATGTTGTCTGAGACTCCGACTACCGTTTTGTCCAAAAAACGCAAGGACAAGGACCGACACCACGCCAAAACCGACTACACGTGGTCCGGTTCTCAGCGAGACACCTATGCAGTCCCTGACTACCGACGACACTTCTTTGGCGGGGTCTTCTGTACCCGAGACCGCAGGTACCTCGGCCCATACCCAGACTACAACCACCGAAGCCACTGTGAGTGTTGAGTCTCCTAATGTGGACAGGTCCACTTCCACCCATGGTGTCTTTAGACCCTCATCTTCCTTTTCCATTAAGGCCTTTACTAAGTCCAAATCAGCCAGGCATCCCAAGAGGCCTGTTGCACAGGACACATCCACAGGCCCCATGCCTAAAAAACAGATGCTTAAAATGGCTGAGGATTTAATTACTCTTATCAGGGGTTCCCAACCCCCTCCTGACAAGAGACCCAGAGTGGAGGAAGATTCTCCCTCTTCTGATCAGGGCTCCATTTTTTCAGAACACTCTGATGTAGAGGAACACTCTTACTCCCCTTTTGAAGATTCTGATGCAGAGCAATCCATTCCTTCTGTATCTCCTCCTGAGGATTATTCTTTTGGGGAAACCTTGCACACCTTGAGGGAACACTTCCATTGGGAAGGCCAAGACTTTTCTGATTCCAAGAAAAGACTTGGGGAATTTCTTTTGTTACCTCAATACAGACCTCTGGCGATACCTCCTATCTTGGATGTACTTGATGTTTATTCGGTGGCTTGCCTTAATCCGGATTCTCTGCCTTCTGCCCCAGTCAAGCCTGATAGGTACTACAGAGTTCCTAACTCTCACCAATTTCTTTTCAAAAGCCATAATGCTGACCCTGAAACCATTTCTCAAGGCCCCAAGGGAATGAAGGCCTCTACTGCTAAGAATCCACTACCTTCCGAAAGAGAGTCAAGATCCTTAGAAAGGTGGGGGAAAAAGGTATATACCTCGGCCACTCTAGCCATGAGGGCCTTAAATTGTCAGTTTCATATGCTTAAA
Organism: Protopterus annectens; assembly: GCF_019279795.1. NCBI lineage: Eukaryota > Metazoa > Chordata > Ceratodontiformes > Protopteridae > Protopterus > Protopterus annectens. The sequence goes on along the minus strand of NC_056731.1, from coordinate 1,752,895,991 downwards.
TATCAGCAGTTTCTGTTGTCACAATTGAGAAATAAAATGTCTCAACCTGCACAACCTGATTTGAAGGAGTTGCAGGATATGATGCATAGTGCAGAACAAGTGGGTAAACACACCTTACAATGTGGCTATGATGCCCTAGAGGCCTCAAGTAGAGCTGCTGTTACAGGATCAGTCATTCGTAGGCATGCATGGCTTAGGGAATAAATCTTGCCTGATCATGTGAAAGCTAAATTACTAGATGCTCCTTTACAAAAGGGTGTACTATTTGGTACTAATGCTGAGGAGATACTATGGAAAATGGAAGAAAAAGCCAAATCTATGCAAACTGTCAAAGCTTTTCTACAGGTTCAACCACCACACTTTAGCAGAAATTGGCCTTCTAAAAACTGGTCCTTTCCAGCCACGTACAGGCCCCAAAGAGGTAGATATAGGCGCACAAGGGGCAGAGGGCAATCAAAAGGATCATATAGAGGCAGGCAGTGGCTAACTCCAGCACCAAGAGGTGGCGAAAACAGTGCACAGCAATACAGGAAAGAAACCCAATGACTTCCTCTTTTCCATGCCAAGCAAGTCTCGGCTGGCAGCACCCTTGGGAGGAAAGCTGGCATTATTTACAAGAAATTGGCATATGATCACAACAGACAAATGGATCCTGGACGTTATAGACACAGGCTACAGATTTCATTTTCACACTCTCCCAAAAATGAGAGGCATGCCAAACCTGCCACACAATCAAAGGGCAGAGGCACAACTACAAATTTCAAAGCTCATAGACATGAAAGCTATTCAAGAGGTACCTACTCACGAACAAGGTCAAGGTTTTTATTCCAGGCTATTTCTGATACCAAGGAAAGGAACAGACTGGAGACCCATTTTGGACTTATCCATCCTAAACACATTCTTACTCGTACCAAAATTCAAGATGCTCACATTACAGCAGCTTCTTCCCATGCTGGGCAAGGGGTTTTGGCTGGTAACATTGGACCTCAAAGAACCATACCTGCATGTCCCAATCAGACAAAGCTGCAGAAGATACCTCATTTCTTGCAGGTTCAATCCACTATCAATTCTCTGCATTTGGCTTGTCTACTGTGCCCAGAGTATTTACAAAATGCCTGGCATCAGTAATTGCCTACTGCAGACTTAAAGGGATACAAATTTACCCTTATTTGGACGACTGCCTGATCCAAGCGGACAGCAAGCACATACTTCTGGAACATCTGGCTTATGCAGCACGGTTACTGAATGCTGTGGGATACACGATCAACAAAGAGAAATCCAGGCTAACACCAGTTCAGAAAATAACTTTCCTGGTTGCCAACTTGGACACAAACACCCAGATGGCCTATCTTATGCCAGAAAAGCAGAGGCAACTAACTCAGTACTTCAAAATGCTAGCAAATTGTACCAGGCTTACTGCAAGGAAAATCCTGCAGGCTCTGGGCTTCATGGCATCTTGCATTCTTTTAATCCCATGTGCAAAGTTGCATATGAGGAAACTTCAGTGGTACCTAAAAAAATCTATGGTCTCAACACAGCCACAGTTTGGAAACAATAATACCAATAATTCCATGTTTGCAAAAGGAATTTCTATGGTGGGCTCAAGCATGTCAAACAAACACAGGTCTCCCATTCTGCAAGCCTCAAGCAAATGAAGTCATCACAACAGACGCCTCAGATTACGCCTGGGGGGCGCACATGACAGACAGGTGCATTCAGGGCAAATGGTCCCAAAAGGAAAAGCACCTTCACATCAATCAAAAGAAATGCTAGCAGTGATAAATGCAATTACAGCTTTCAAGGACCTCCTGCATCCAGGACAATTATTGATAAGAACAGACAACACCACAGTAATGTGGTACATAAACAAACAAGGAGGAACAAATTCATACCCCCTGTGCAGACTAGCCATGACACTTTGGAACTTGGCTCTGGAATGGCAAATCGAACTTCAAGCACAGTACTTGCCAGGTTTGGAAAACACGCTGGCAGACAATTTAAGCAGAAATATGACAGATCCACACGAATGGAAGTTGCATCCTCAAGTGTTTACAAAGGTAATCCAAGCGTGGGGGAGGCCAGACATAGATCTCTTCGCCTCCCACAGGAATCATCAATTGGAAAAGTTTTGTTCAAGGACCTTTCATCCAAAGGCCTGGAGAGTGGACGCCCTTTCATTCAGTTGGACAGCATGGACAGTTTACACTTTCCCACCTCTGCCTCTTCTGCCCAAGGTGCTCTTGAAAGCAAGAGCAGACAGACCAAAGATGATACTGATTACTCCAGACTGGCCAAGACAACACTGGTACCCACTCCTGAGGAGCCTAACACATACTCCTCCCTGGCCCCTACCTCTAATGCCTCTTCTGCTGACTCAGCACAGCTACAAAACTCTTCACAGTCAGCTGAAAACACTCAGTCTTGCTGCATGGAAAATTCCTTTACACCTCAACAGACCCTACTCCCCAAAGAGGTGCAGGATGTCATTTTGGAGGCCAGAAGGCCATCTACTAGAAAGGCTTACTCAGCAAAATGGAAACTGTTTTGCTCTTGGAATGAGAAAAAAGGCCAGGACCCTACAAAACTAAATTTGCCTCGGGTATTACAGTATCTAGCTGAGTGCTGAACAGTGGACTTTCATTTTCCTCCATAAAAATCCATGCCTCAGCCATTTCTGCAGAATTCAACACGGATCCACCCTTATTCTCTCACCCACTCTTAAGACAGTTCCTCAGAGGGGCTAAGACTATAAGACCACCAAGGAAACAAACCAGTGCCAGCCTGGGATCTTAATTGTATTCTAGAAAAATTAACATTGCCTCCCTTTGAACCAGCTGCCTCAACAGATTTGCAACATTTGTCCTGGAAAACAGCCTTCCTTCTGGCCATTACCTCAGCTCGTAGGGTTTCGGAACTACAAGCCCTCGTGGCTGTGCAGCCCTTTCTCATCTTCCATCAGGACAGGGTTTGCCTTCGAACCAACCCATCATTTATGCCTAAAGTGGTATCCAGGGTAGCTTTAAATCAAGCCATACACTTGCCTACCTTTTACCCCAATCCTCAAAACAAAGGGGAAAGGCTGCTACACTCTTTAGACATCCATAGACAGCTACGTTATTTGGACGGAACAAAGCCTTTTAGGAAATCAGAACAACTTTTTGTGTCCTATGCTGTAGGAGCTCAAGGGAAGCCAGTGACCAAACAGACCATTTCAAAATGGATAGGCCACTGCATACGGTTTTGTTACTCCTATCATGGAAAATCTGTCCCTACAGGCATCCGATCCCACTCCACCAGGGCCACAGCTACCTCTACAGCCTTCCTCAGAGGAGTTCCTACCAAAGATATTTTGGAGGCAGCCATTTGGAGTTCTGTGCATACCTTCACAAGACACTACCCACCTGCCTTTATATTCCAAAACTAGAGCAGGCTTTGCTACTGCTGTGTTGCAGGGCATTCTGGCTCATCCCAGTTCTACCTAGTGCCTACCACCCTGTGCGTAGCTTTGGGATTCTACCCATATGTTATTACTGCAGCTGTATGCACGATGAACATAGTACAGTTTTGTACCTACCATAAATGTAGATGTTCGAGTGCTAATACAGCTGCAGTACAGCTTTCCCTCCCTCCTTCCCCTCTTGGTAAAGGCTTAGGACCTAACTAACCCCTCTTCATACAACCTGTTTGGGTTATCCTTCTATGGTATATTTGCTTACAACTACTGTTTTTTGATTACATTGCATTGCATGTATATAAATATAATTTATGTATTGCCTTCCTACTGGGGGCACCTGACATCTGGGGCAAGAAAGACTGAAGAAAATGGCGTCGGCTGTATCTTATATACTCCTGCCTCACTGACGTCAGGAAAGGAAGCGACAACAACCGACGCCGGACCTAAACTTTGGAATTCGGCCGACTTGAGGGACCGCCTGACGGCAGAGAACCCATATGTTATTACTGCAGCTGTATTAGCACTCGAACATCTACATTTATGGTAGGTACAAAACTGTACTTTTTTGCTACTGTTTTATCACTTTTCCTCTTCAGGAAAGTTAGTTTAAAGATAGTGTTTGTGCTTTGACTGTTTTAAGACTGTGACATACAGGAAAAAACGAGCGCTCCGTTTCAAAGTAAGTTTAGAAGTGGTGAAAATTAACTGAACATGTTTTTTCTTTGGTGATGGTGTTTATTTTACTTTTGTGTTGCTGGCATGGTCCTTTAACATTGCTCTTCTGTCAGAAAAGTAGCTTCGGTAGACTGGTATTGTTTACCAGAATTTTCTATTTGATTCCCTGGGGAAGAGTCGCCATCTTCAACTTAACTATTGAACAGACTACTGGTCCCACCCGTTGGTCCTTCTTCCAGCCACAGAAAAAGTAAATTTAAACAACCTTTGCCACTACAGCAGGCAAGCAGTTTGCCAAGCCGCAGGTGGGTGACTGTGCTGTCACCATTTCTTGTATCTCAGAAAACTCTCTTATTTTACCCCAGATCCCTCTGATGTAGCATCTACAAGCCACTATGGACTGGGAGTTAGCTGGTTGTTGGGGTCGCTCAATGGCAAGGGAGAGCCAACCTTTGTCAGTCCTGGTGGGAGAAGAAACTGGGATCGCTTCCCTGTTGTGTCAGAATGCTGTACCCATCCCTGGGGAAGCTGCTGCCATTAGTAACAAGGTTGGCTCCATTTTTCCTGTCAAAGAAACAAAACCCCATATGTATCCACTACTCCCTACTCCTCAATTTGTTTTTAGATGGGAGTAGTTTACTTTGTCTGGCTCAGGGTTTAATTCAGGCTGTTTGGTCCTTCTTGTAAAGTAGCTTCTGGTGAAAAAAAAAATGAGCTGTTACAGAAAGTTTTTCCAGATCCTACACCCATTCCTCCTGTTTCCTTTAGAGAATGTATGTATTGCTGCCTGCGGTTTTCCTGATAGTCAGCTGGCTGCCCTTAAAACGGCAAGAAGAATATATAAAGTTCCTTGGGTTCTTTCAATTTATATGTTGTTCCCAAACCTGACCCAACAGCTATAAGTTTAGTTTATGCCACTGCTGCTAAGCACCAAATCTGTTACAATCCTCCTCTTTCTAATAGAGTGGAGAATTATGGACAGGTACGGGGAAAAGTGTATTCTTCTGCACCTTTTGATTTTTCATAATTTTGAATTGTTAGGCTGTTGCGATAGTTTGTTCTAATTGTGAAAGTATGAGGAATGTTCTTGTGTGAAGGTAACTTCAAATTACAAAGTAAGAGAGAGTCCTTTTCACATTCTGGTCTGAGGTTTGTGACAAAATATACTTTCGGCTGCTCCCGTTAGGGGTCGCCACAGCAGATCAACTGTTTCCATTTCTACCTGTCCTCTGCATCTTGCTCTGTCATACCAATCACCTGCATGTCCTCTCCCACCACATCCATAAACCTTATCTTAGGCCTCCCTCTTTTCCTGTTACCTGGCAGCTTCATCCTTAGCATCTTTTTCCCAATATACACTGCATCCCTCCTCAGCACATGTCCAAACCAGCGTAATCTTGCGCCTCTGGCTTTGTCTCCAAGCCTTCCAACCTGGGCTGAGCGTCTAATATATACTTATTCCTAATCCTGTCCATCCTCATCACACCCAGTGCAAATCTTAACATCTTTAACTCTACCACGTCAAGCTCTGACTACTGCCTTTTTGTCAGTGCCACTGTCTCCAACCCATATAACATAGCTGGTCTCACTACCCTCTTGCAGACCTTTATTTTCACTCTTACTGGTACTAATCTGTCGCATCACTCCTGACACTCTTCTCCACCCACTCCTCCTGCCTGTACTCTCTCTCTCTTTCACCTCTCTTCCACACTCACCATTACTCTGAACTAAACTAATCCACCTTCGCCACCTCTACTCCCTGCATCCTCACCATTCCGCTATCCTCCCTCTCATTTACACACATATATTCTGTATTAGTCCTGCTGACCTTTATTCCTCTTCTCTCTAAAGCATATCTCCACCTCTCCAGGGTCTCCTTCACCTGTTCCCTACTCTCACTACAGATCACAATGTCATCTGCAAACATCATAGTCCATGAGGACTCCTGTCTGATCTCGTCTCTCAACTCGTCCATCACCATTGCAAATAAGCAAGGGCTCAGAGTTGATCCTTGATGTAATCCCACCTCCACCTTAAACACATCCGTCACTCCCACAGCAGACCTCACCGCTGTCTCACTACCCTCATTCATATCCTGTACCACTCTTGCATACTTCTGACACTCCCGACTTCCTCATACAGTACCACAACTCCTCTCTAGGCACCCTGTCATATGCTTTCTCTAAATCCACAAAGACGCAATGCAACTCTTTCTGACTTTCTCTGTACTTCTTCGTCAACACTCTCACTTAAGAATTCTAATAATCTTAAAATTTTACTTTGTAATTGAAGTTACCCTCATATAAGAATATTTCACAGAAAGAGGGCACATTTCTCTGTTCTAGATGTAAAGCATGCATGGTTATTACAAAACAGATTTTTGAACATCCTTTTGTTTGATTTTGTTTTTAAACCTAAATTTTATGCTGTCAAACATTCTATATAGTTTATTTGGCTACATGAGATCTTTGTACAAGTTTCTACTTGGGGAAAAACTGTGAATAAGTTAAAAGATAGAACTTTGAGACATATGTATGTTATTAAAGTCAAGGATACAAGAAATACTGTGGTGAGAATTATGGACACAAGGTTTCTTTTAGAGTTCCACAATGTGTGAGGGTTAACCCCAGGAGTGGTGATTTGAATAATTATATAGAGAATCCGGAATTAAAGTGGATACTGAGGCTACAGGCTGATAAGCATCCAGGTATTAATGTTACTGTGCGTTTAAAACCGGCTTGAAAAAGAGGAAATTGAATGTCTAATATTATTGGCTGTCTCTCTAAATTGATTCTGTGATTGTTGTAGTGACTGTTTTAAAAGTTATTTGCGTTTTATATGGTTCTGAAGTGTTTTGACAATGCGAAAGCGCTTATCCGTGTTTAAAGGTGTACGTTTACAACTGTGATAGCTTTGCTGGTTATTTTTTTTACTTCAATTTGGTTTCTAATAAAGATTGGAAAATTATTGATGGGTATGGGGGAAAAGTGTATTCTTCTGCAGCTTTGATTTTTCATAATTTTGAATGGTTAGGCTGTTGTGCTTGTTCTAATTGTGAAAGTATGAGTTTATCTGCAGTTTCTTCTTGTGAGAAAAAAAAATTAAATAACTTGTTCCTTCTATTCAAAAGGCCACTACTCGTTTTTACAGCATATGTTTAACTCTTGATACTGCTTCCAGGATTGTGCCCACTGATGCTGTTTTGATGAAGTTTGCATGCCTACTTTTTCAGGACCTCCCAGATGATGAGGTCTTAAATTCATCCTTGGGTAAAGGTTCACTGTTTGATTAAACAGTGTGATGAAAGGGGCAAGGTGATCCCTGGAATCTGAGTTTACAGCCCCCCCTTTTCCAAATTTTCCAAGGAAGTTTCTGTTAACCTTGGCAAAAAAGCAGATTGACATTCTCAACGAAATACAGGTAAAATCACATGCCGTCCCAAGGAGTGATAGTACCAGTTACCCTTTCCCAGATGGGGAAGGGTTTTTTATTCAAGGATGTTCTTGGTGCCAGACAAAGAAGATGCTTCTGGGTATTTCTTTCTTAAGCCTGTCTTGCTGTGGTACCCAAAATTCAAAATCATGTCACTTCACAACCTTTTACTCTCCTGTTTCAAGTTTTCTCGTAACACTTGACTTAAAAGATGTTTATAATCACATCCCAATTCATCCAGACTTCAGGCGTTTCTTAAGGTTTGTGTGTGTCTGGATCATATTATCAGATCTCTGCCTTGAAAGCCCTTTGGACTATCCAGCACAGCACACCAAGAGTGTTCACATAGTGTCTAGCATCACTTTTAGCTCACTGGAGGCTACAGGGTATCTACATTTTTCCATGCTTAGAAGACTTGATTATCTTTGCAGACTTTCAAAGTGTCAGGAATTAGGTGAAAGATTTCTTACACAAGCTGAGATCCAGGAGAACATTCAGAAGTCCTTCTGGGCTCCTTCACGCAGAGTTGGATTCTTGGGATGTCAGCTAGATACCTCAGTTCAAAAAGCTTATTTTCCATAAGAATTAAGGAAGATGTATATCTAGATAGATTTCCAAGTGTTTCCATTCAGACTTGGGTCACTGAGAGGGAGTAAACTCAGAATTTTTGGTCTGGCATCTGTGATTACCATGATACCCCTGGCAATACTCCAACTGAGAAAGATGCAGTTGTAAATTAAATTTCTAGTCCCAGTGCCAACACAGTTTTATCTTTTCAGGTCCTAGTGCTGGGGCTTGTTGGGAAAATAAATCTTTCAGTCGAGATAACTGGTCATCTTAAATCCAGGTTTCTCTTTCTCCCTCCGTGCTCCAAAACAGTCGATCATTACCAACTCCTAGGACCTTGCTTGGGTAGCAATCTCAAGAGTGATAAGAGTGCAAGAAAGGTGTGGGACACCAAGGATGGATGCAAGCACATAAATATTGAGGCACTTAACTCTCTGTCTTTGGTCCCTCTTCAAGTAGTTACAGATAATGCCACAGTTGGGTGGTATACCAATAAGCAAGGGGGAAATTATGCTAAAACACCCTTTGCAGTCTAGCCATGTTACATTAGGATATAGCTTCACAGCACAGTCTCACTCCATCTACATTCTGTTGGAGCAAAATTGTGTGGCAGACAGGTTGAGGAGGGCCAGGGCAGATCCTAACGAATGAAAAACTGGATCAGGGATTCTTCCAATATTTGCTGCTCCTGTGGGGATTTCTTCAAGCAGACAAACTGCTTACTCTCTGAACAGTCAACTGGCAAGATTCTGCTCCTGGACTCCATGCAGGAAGGCCTGGAAGACGGATGCCTTTTCTTTTCCTTGACCAAAAACAGTTCTGTATGCTTTTTCACCTTTTCCAGTAATATCCAGGTATCATTGCGGTGACTCCCTTCTGGCCCAGGCAATCATGGTTTTCCCCTATTTTGGAAATTGCCAGAGGCAGTTACCACAAACTTCCTCACAGACTGCTTCTATTCATACAAGAGTACAGATGTTTGATAATCCTCAACATCATTCAACTTAATTTGACTATTTAGATTATAAGGTCTTAATTTCTTTTTAGGTAATGGTTTACTGAGGATGTGCAGCAGATATTAATAGAGGCACGAAAGCCTGCTACTAGAAAATAAGGATGTTCTTCGTTCCCCATTGCTGCAGTCCTTACTATTGGGGTATAGTCCGCGTCCAGTCGGCCCGAATACCAGAGTATAAGGCTGACGTCGGTCAGGGCGCATTAGACTGACGTCAGTACGTCAGGGTACTAATGCGCATGACCGACGTCATATCCTCAGTCTTTTTTGCCGCATGGTCCGATGCAGAAGCAGTTTTGCGAGTGCAGGTTGGCGTTCTGAAATATTTCCGAAACTGGAGTTTCAGACCGAAACAGAGTTGGCTAAGTACCCCGTTGGGGAACATTTTGGTTTTTTCTTGCCTCAGTATTTAACCGGATGTCAGAAAAAGTGAATAACTGTATTTCTTGTGGGAAACAGATACCTCATAGGGATTACCATACCTTGTGTATACCTTGTTTAGGGCCTGAGCACGGCGTTGTTGGTTGCCGCTCTTGTGCTAGGTTTAACAAACGCACTATTAAGAGGAGGTTAGACTGTGCCAGGTTAGTGTTTGGGAAGCGTTGCAATTATAAAATGCCGCCGGATGCTCCGGCCCGCTTCGTCCAAGAAGCGCAAGGACAAAACAGCGAAGCCTAGGGTTGATGAACCGCAGTCCCGGACGTCGGTTCTTTAGAAGGCTCAGTGGAGCCAGAGGTTTTGCCAGGAGTTTCCATGGAGTCTCAGGCAGAAACTTTACTGTTACAGGATGTCCCTTCTCAGGAGGTAGGCCAGGGTGAGGGGCTTCTCAGGTAACTGTTCTTCCCTCTCTTCCCAAGGTAGTTAGAGCCTCTCCTTCTGTTGCCAAAACTTCTTTGAGAGGTAGGCCTAGTTCAGCTTCAGTGGGCGCTTCTCCTAGCATTTCGGGTTCTGTACCTAAGAAACATATGCTTAAAATGGCAGAAGATTTGATTACTATGATTAGAGGTTCTATGCCCCCTGATAAGAGGCCTAGGGTGGAACCGAGTTTGATAGTTTTGAACAGTGTTCAGAGGCTTCAGAGTCTTCTGGAAGACTTGCAGGAGTATCCTACTTATTCTGATTCTGATGTGGATGATTCCACTCCTACAGCTTCTCCTCCTGAGGATTTCTCATTTTCAGAGACTCTGCATTCCATGAGGGAGCACTTTAAATGGGAAGGCCAGGATTACTCTGATTCCAGGAAAAGGCTTAGGGAATTCTTGTTTTTACCCCAGCGTAGGCCCTTAGCTATTCCTCCTGTGTTGAATGTGGTGGAAGATGTTTTTGCAGAGGCTTCCCTGAACCCTGACTCTTTGCCTCCTGCTCCTGTTAAGCCTGATAGGTATTATAGGGTGCCCGAAGCTCATAAGTATTTGTTTAAGAGTCCTAGGGCGGACCCAGAAACTATTTCTCAAGGGCCTAAAGGTGTTAAGGCTTCTGTGGTTAAAAATCCTGTTCCCACTGATAGAGGCAAGGGCTTTGGATAGGTGGGGAAAGAAAGTGTATACTTCTTCCACTCTAGCCATGAGAGCGTTGAATTGTCAGTTTCACATGCTAAAATATCAGAATTATCTCCTTTCACAATTAAAATCTAAGGTGGATGCTTTGGCGGAAGGTATTGAGTGTAAAGAGTTGCTGGATTTGGTTCATGTGTCTGAACAAGTGGGTAAGCATTCTTTGCAATGTGGTTTTGATGCTGTACAGGCCTCCTCAAGGGTGGCTGCTACTAGTTCTGTTCTTCAGGCATGCCTGGTTGAAGGATCAGAATTTAGCTGAGCATGTTAAGACAAGGATTTTGGATGCTCCTTTACAGTCTGATGTGTTGTTTGGATCGCCTGTGGAAGCAGTTTTAAAGAAAATGGAGGACAAAGCTAAGTCTATGCAAACTGTTAAAGATTTTTGCAGGTGCAGCCACCAAGTTTAGTAGAAATTGGCCTGCTAAGGGGTGGACATATCCTGCTTATGATTCCCAGTCTAGGGGTAGGTCTAGACGTGGTAGGGGCAGGGCTCAAGGTTCTTTTAGGCCTAGAACAGGAGTTCACCTGCTCAGACTTCTGGTGAGGGCAGGGGTCAGTCCTTTCGTAAACAGACCCAATGACCTGTCTTTTCAGCTGCCAGTAGATTCTCGTTGGCAGCTCCTTTGGGAGGAAGACTGTCTCTTTTCAAAGAAAATTGGGATTTAATTACTCAAGACAAATGGGTGTTGGATATCATTCACCACGGTTACAGATTTTATTTCCATACAATGCCCCTTTCAAAGGCATGCCAGACGTTCCTCCTCCACAAAGAAAGGAGGCTCACAAGCAAGTTTCTCAGTTACTCCAGATGGGGCCATTCAGCCAGTCCCTGTATCAGAAAGGGGCCTAGGATTTTATTCTCGCCTGTTCCTAGTACCAAAGAAGGGGAACACGTGGAGACCAATTTTGGATTTATCTCTCCTCAACACTTTTCTGGACATTCCCAAGTTCAAGATGTTGACGTTACAACAGCTTTTACCTCTGCTGGGCAAAGATCACTGGATGGTAACTTTAGATCTCAAGGAAGCTTACCTTCATGTGCCTATAAGGCTAAGTTGCAGGAAGTATCTGCGGTTTCGAGCTGGAAATTCTCATTATCAGTTCTCTGCATTGCCCTTTGGCTTATCTACTGCTTCCAGAGTATTCACAAAGGTTCTGGCTCCAGTGATAGCTTACTTCAGGCTTCAAGGAATTCAAATCTATCCTTACTTGGACGACTGCCTGATTCTGGCTCAAGAAAAGGAAGACCTTCTACAGCATCTGGAATATGTTATAGCAGTGCTAAGATGCCTAGGGTATTCTGTGAACGAAATAAAGTCCAGTCTAGTACCCTCTCAAGACATGTGCTTTCTGGGTGTGAGACTGAATACAGCAGCCCAGATGGCCTTTTTAACCCCGGACAAACAAAAGAGTCTGTCACTTTACTTCCATCAACTTATCTCATCAGTCCGTGCTGACTGCAAGGACAGTCCTTCAAGCATTAGGGTTCATGGCATCTTGTATTCTGGTGCTTCCCAATGCCAAACTGCATATGAGGAAGCTACAATGGTATCTCAAAAATGTATGGACACAGCACTGCCAGGATTTGGACACTGTCATTCAAATAATACCTTGCCTTCAAAAAGAATTTTTGTGGTGGGCTCAGGAATGTCACCTAAACAAGGGACTCTCTGTGACCCGGCCAGAGGCGAGTCAGATTTTAACGACAGATGCCTCGGACATTCCTTGGGGAGCTCATCTAAATGGAAAGTGGATACAAGACAAGTGGCCTGCCAGACTACAGCATCTACATATCAACATGAAGGAGATGTTAGCAGTCCAGTTTGCATTAATGGCTTTCAAGGAGTTACTTCTTCCAGGGCAGGTGTTGATTCTAACAGACAACACAACTGTCATGTGGTACATCAACAAGCAAGGGGGAACACATTCTTATCCTCTATGCAGGCAAGCAATGATTTTATGGGAGACTGCGCTAAGCTTGCAACTAACTCTTCAGGCAAGGTTTCTGCCGGAGCACAGAACTCCTTAGCAGATGTGTTAAGCAGACAAATCATGGATCCCCACGAGTGGAAACTGGATCTTCATGTATTTCAAAATTGACAGTGTCATGGGGAACTCCAGACATAGATCTGTTCGCTTCTCCACTAAACCACCAGCTGCCACAGTATTGCACAAAGGGGTTTCATCACACAGCTTGGAAAGTGGATGCTCTGTCTTTCAGTTGGAAAAACCTTCATGTGTATGCCTTTCCTCCTCTGCCTCTTCTTCCAAAGGTACTATTAAAGGTCAGACAAGACAGGCCAAGGATGATTTTGATAGCTCCAGATTGGCCTCGGCAACACTGGTACCCACTACTACGGAGTCTGGTAAGGAAGCCTCCATGGCCTTTACCTCTGATTCCTCATCTGTTATCTCAGAAGGATGGTCATCTGCTCAATGTCAAGCTTCACTCTCTTCATCTAACAGCCTGGCATATTCTGTGTTGAAACAGCAGGTCTCCACTTCCTCAACAAGTTTTAAATGTGATTATGGAAGCTAGAAGACCTAGTACAAGGAAAGTGTACAGAAAAATGGAAGAGATTTTTATTTTGGAGTACAGCAAAGAATTTGCAGGTTTCTGAGCCTAATTTGAGTGTGGCTCTTCAATATCTTACTGAGTTATTGGACAAAGGTTTGTCCTTCTCTTCCATTAAGATTCATGCTGCAGCAATTTCAGCTCACTATGATTGTGACCCACCATTGTTTTCGCATCCTTTGTTCAAGCAGTTTCTTAGAGGGGCAAAGAATATAAGACCCCCACGTAGAGCTCCTACTCCTGCTTGGGATCTCAATTTTGTGTTGGAAAAACTTACTCTACAACCTTTTGAGCCTGCGGCTACTGCTGAATTGAAATACTTGTCATGGAAGACTGCTTTTCTGTTGGCTATTACTTCTGCAAGAAGGGTGTCTGAGTTGCAGGCCCTTATGGCAGTAGAGCCATTTTGATTTTCCATAAGGATAGGGTATCATTACGTACTAATCCTTCCTTTATGCCTAAGGTGGTTTCTAGTGTGGCTTTAAACCAAACTATTCATTTGCCTACTTTTTATGCAGACCCCCAAAATAAAGGGGAAAAGATTTTGCACACTTTAGATGTACACAGGCAATTGCGTTATTATTTAAGCAGGACTAAGGATTTCAGGCAGTCTCAGCAGTTGTTTGTTTCTTTTGCTTTGAGTTCACAGGGCAAGCCTGTGTCAAAACAAACTATTTCTAGGTGGATTGGCTTTTGCATTGCATTTTGTTATTCCCATCATGGCAAGGAGATTCCAGCTGGGATTAGGCCTCATTCCACTAGGGCTACTGCCACTTCAACAGCATTTCTAAGGGGTGGCAACTAAGGATATTTTGGAAGCGGCTACTTGGAGTTCAGTGCATACTTTCTCTAAGCATTATCACCTTCCTATCTACTCTAAGTCTAGGGCTGGTTTTGCCACAGCTGTTTTGCAAGGCATGTTGTCAGCTCCTGCTTCTTTATGATTTGCCAGCCTCCCTTACCTCTGCTTTGGGATTCTACCCAATAGTAAGGACTGCAGCAATGGGGAACGAAGAACATAGTACAGTTTTGTACCTACCATAAATGTAGATGTTCGAGGATCCCCATTGCTGCAGTCCAATTTACCCTCCCTCCTTCCCCTCTGTGTTTAGGGGTGGTTGTGTAGGTGAGGTTACATGCTTATATTTTGTATATATTCTTGTATATATTGTACATATTTTTGGTGCAGGTATTTTGGGCCTTGTCTTTTTAGGGTCTTCTGACATCTGGGGCAAGAAAAGACTGAGGATATGACGTCGGTCATGCGCATTAGTACCCTGACGTACTGACGTCAGTCTAATGCGCCCTGACCGACGTCAGCCTTATACTCTGGTATTCGGGCCGACTGGACGCGGACTATACCCCAATAGTAAGGACTGCAGCAATGGGGATCCTCGAACATCTACATTTATGGTAGGTACAAAACTGTACTTTTTCTAGTTGGTGCCAACAATACAATCAGTACCCTTTCGGGGCTAGCTGTGTTCTGGTTTTACAGTATTTGTGATTTACTATCCTGTGGCCTGCCTTATTCCTCTGTCAGGGTTCGTTTATCTGCCACTTCAGCATGTCTGCCCATGGATCCTCCTCTTTCAAAAACGTTTTGACACGAGACTGCATTGAAAGTGGTTTTGTACAACAGGCCTCGAGTAAACTGGTGCCCTCTCTTTGGAATCTTAATTTTATGTTAGAGAACACCTGCTCCATTTAAACCAATTAACCTTGCTGACTTTGAGGTTTTTAACATGGAAAACAGTTTTACTGATCCTTACGCCTTCTGCAAGAAAGGTATCGAAGTTGCATGCTCTTATGGTGGGTCAGCCTTGTTTCATTTTCTGTAGGGGATGGGTTTCTTGAGAACTAATCCTTTTTATGTCTAACGTAGTAGCCAAGTTTTCTTTAAGTGAAACTATCCATTTCTCCATTTTCTTTATTGAACCTAAAAATGAGGGAGAGAGAGGATGCTGCATGCCTTTAATGTTTTCAAACCACTGTGGTACTATCATGAACTAAATCTTCGCTTGAATTGTTCATTTCTTGTGAAAGTATGAAGGGACTGTGTCAAAACAGACTTTCCAAATGGTTGTCCAGGGCTATTGCATTTTGCTATGCTCACCATAACGGAACTATTCCAGGCAGGGTCAAGGTCCAGTATACCAAGGCCTTGTCTTGATCTTTGACTTTTTGGAAAGGGTTGCATTCTAACAGTACTCTAGAAGTTGCTACGTGGTCCTTTGCACATAGTTTTACAAAGCACTATAAGCTAGCTTGATGCCTTTTCTAAGCATTGTCCTTTTAGAGCTCAGCCTGTTTCTGTTTGTGTCGTTGGCAGTAAAGCTCTGAAGGGCTCCCTGTGCCAAAACTTTAGTTATCTTAATCTTGAGCTGCCTGACAGGGTGTGTGGAAGGTGCGCTGAAGCTTTGGTAGCTGGATATAAACCATATAGCTGGGGCTATTGCAGCAGTGACTGTTCAAACATCTACTGTTATGGTAAGTTACTTGCACAGCTGTACTTTCCTGAATATTCTGATAAGCGGAGACTCACACAACCAAGCTGGATATTGTGTCGCAAGGATGATGCAAAGATTGCCAATTTGTATAATTTTTTTGTGGTGCATCTTGGACAGGAAGTGTTTTGAGCTTGCACTGCTTTAAATGCCTGGCTGTAACTGCTTCGGGTTCATACTAAAGCTGGAACTCCGTGATGTTAAGTTGTCATTCTCGCCTTCATTCTTGCTGGATGGGTTCAGAGCCTATGTTCATCGTGCATACAGCTGCAGTCATAACAGATGGGTTATCCTGCTGTCAGGCGGGTCCTCGGTCGGCCGAATTCCAAAGTCTAGGTCCGGCGTTGGTTGTCTTCACTTCTTCCCTGACGTCAGTGCGGCAGGGGTATAAAAGAGCCAGCCGACACCATCATCTTCAGTCTTTCTTGCCACGCGGTGCCCGAAGCAGAAGCAGTTCGCAAGTGCCAGTCGGCCAGCTCCTGAGATTTATGAAAATATTTCAGCCGAAGTCTTCTTGAAAGCTAAGTACCCCGTTGGGGAAACTTTTCTTGCCTCAGACCGATGTCAGGCAAAGTTAATAATTGCATTTCATGTGGGAAGCAAATACCGCATAAGGATTTCCATTCTTTCTGTATTCCTTGCTTAGGCCCAGACCACGACGTCTCCGCCTGCCGTTTTTGTGCTAGATTCAACAAACGCACTATTAAGCGTCGGGCGGAGTTTGCCCACCACTATTTTGGTAAAAAATGTAATTACATTATGTTGCCTGATACTCCGACTCGAGTTTTGAGTAAAAGACGCAAAGATAAGGACCGACATACGAGGTCCACGACTTCTACCGACACCACGCTAAAGCCGACTACCAGTGCTCTGGTTCTCAACGAGGCGCCTACGCAGCCCCTGAGTACCAATGACACTTCATTACCGGTGTCTTCTGTGCCCGAGGTCGCAGGCTCCTTGGCCCCCATTCCGACTACAGATACCGACGCCACTCTTGGCAGGGAAACTCAGAGTTTAGACAGGCCTGCCACTTCTCAAGGTGTCTTCAGGCCTTCCTCCTTTTCCGTTAAGGCTTTCACAAAATATAAAGCAGCCATGAAAACTAAAAAACAAAGACCACAGACCCCCTCTCAAGGCCCCATGCCTAAAAAACAGATGCTCAAAATGGCTGAGGATTTGATTACTCTTATCAGAGGTTCTCAACCCCCCTCGGACAAAAGGCCCAGATTGGAGGAAGACTACCCTTCCTCAGATCAAGCCTGTATTACCTCAGAACATTCTGAGGACCAGGAATATACATATTCCCCTTTTTGAAGACTCTGGCTCCGACTCAGCCTATACTATAGCTTGAGAGCTATTTTTACCGGCTTGAGGCAGCCCTATAACCCACAATACCATGCGCGAACTCCCCAGATCTCGTTTGGCGCTTCGCTGCGAGGTTGTCTTTTTTTACCGGCTCAGGTCAGTAAGAGATTTCTTCTATTTAACTAAAATTTCAGGTAGTTTCTCCAGTTAGTTACCTTTGTTTAGGTCACTACTATTTCTACAACCTTTTTTGTAGCCCTTTTCCCCTTCTCTAGTTAATTTTTATCTTTGGGCCTACGGGCTTTACCTTAGTTTTCCCCACCCCTTCTAGTGTCTGTGTGTGGGTTTTAGTCAGTTCCCTTAAGTTTCCTAATTTTAAGTTGAGTGTGTGTGTGGACTGACTGTGTTTACTGTGGATAGGACTATGTCCAAAGACACTAAGGTCTCGGGATTCAAGAAGTGTGACTCGTGCTGTCAGAAAATGTCTCTGACAGACTGTCACACTTCTTGTGTCTATTGCTTGGGGCCTTTACACCTGCAGGACTCTTGTTCCGTCTGTCACGGGTTTAGTTCAAGAGTCCTGCAGGAGAGGCGTAATAAGCTCATCCTAAGGGGCTTGTTAAAGCCTGATGACTCCCCGTCCAAGTCTGGCTCGGGGAAGTCTTCAAAAACCGCCAAACCCTCGGCTCCAGCTTCTGAGTCGAGGGCTGGCGTTATCGAGATGGCTCCGACATCGGTTCCATCCGGATCCGAGGTGGGTAAACTGTTATCCGCTCCGAAACCAGCATCGGAGCCGACCCCAGCATGCAAGCGCTCTAGATCCCCCTCGATAGACTCCGTCTGATACTCCCACCTTTGGCTCCGGTGT
Organism: Protopterus annectens; assembly: GCF_019279795.1. Classification (NCBI taxonomy): domain Eukaryota; kingdom Metazoa; phylum Chordata; order Ceratodontiformes; family Protopteridae; genus Protopterus; species Protopterus annectens. The sequence continues at coordinate 1,752,878,037 of NC_056731.1, read as the reverse complement.
CGTTGGCTCTGACCTCTTCATTGGTTCCGTCCGTGGAGAGGTCCGGGCGCCGGGACTCCATTGTCGGCTCTGAGGGGACGAGTGGCATCAGACCCTTGTCCGACCCCTCTCTCCCTCTCGGAGCCTCGGCTCTGGTTAGTTCGGCCCGGACATCATGCTCGGAGCCTTCTCTGTCGGTGCCGGGGGCGGTTCCGGTCTCTTCGGAGCCGGGACTAACTTTGGTATCTGATAGGGGAGCCTTCAAGGTGATGAGTGTGCTGGACCCAGTGTCCACTCCAAGGATAAGTTCTGCAGCTCCTCCCTCTACAGTGCCTGTTACAGTCTCTGGCCACCCTCCTATATCTGACAGCAGAGATCCGAAGCGTAGGGTACCCCCACCTTGGGTGTCTCCTCCTCTTCCGAGGGCTCCCCTGAAGTTTCAGGGGAACCCCCTAGGAAAAGAAAGTGCAAGAGGAAGCACATGGACTCCCCCGAGTCTGTCACGTCAGACACCGACTTGGATGAGTCGGAGGGTTCCCCCAGATCCCCTCTGAGGATGTCTCTTTCTCAGACATCCTAGAGATCCTAAAACAGAGGGGAAATTGGTCCACTCTCGGACCTTCCGAGGACGAGTCTGTTTACCTTGACGCTTTTGGATCTCGCCCTTCCACCTCCTGGGTGTCTCCCCCTTTCAACCCACTAATGGAAGTAGTGGCTAGAAAGGCGTGGGCAGCTCCTGACTCAATGGAGCCCACCCCTAGGAGGCCTGCTAAATTTATTTCTGCACCAGAGGACAAGTCCTTTCTCACCAAAGGCGTTTCAGTTGATGCTATGGTGGTAGCAGCAGCCCCTAAGAAGGAATTGGCTGATCCTTCTGTACCTGTTCATCTCCCAACAAAGAGTCCAGGACCATGGACAGGTACGGCAAGCGGACATTTGCTTCAGCGACCTTTACTATGTGATCGCTGAACTATTTATGTCATTTCACCCGCCTTCAGAGAGACCTGCTCAAAGAGCTGGGTGAAATGGTACAGGATGTCCTTCAAGGATGCATCTGCAGTCCTAACAAATGGGTTGTCCTGGCCTCAGGCAGCCCTTCGGTCGGCCAGATTCCAAAGTCTGGGTCTGACCTCGGCTGATGTCGCACCTCACCCGACGTCATAGCTGCAGTTCTGCGGGTATAAAGGCATCAGCCGACGCCATTTTCCTCAGTCTTTCTTGCCGCATGGCTCCCGAAGCAGAAGCTATTCGCAAGTGCCGGTCGGTCAGAACCAGAGATTGCTACTACCGAAGACTTCTAAAAAGCTAAGTACCCCATTGGGGACTCTTTCTTGCCTCAGCCGATGTCAGAAAAAGTGAATAACTGTTTAACTTGTGGGAAACAAATACCTCATAAAGATTTCCACTCTTACTGCCTACCTTGTTTAGGCCCAGACCATGACGTAGCAGCTTGTCTAGCCTGTGCTTCCTTCAACCGACGGACACTTAGACGTCGGTCGGAGTTTGCAGAGGAGTTTTTCGGCTCCGCTTTTGCTTATATCATGCCGTCGGAGACTCCGACTTCACAATTAGGAAAAAAGCGTAAGGAAAAGGACCGACACTCGCGGTCCGCGGTTTCGGCCGAAACCGCGGTTAAGCCAACCGCGAGTGTCTCTGTTTCGGCTGAAACCGAGTCCTCGATTCTTCCTTCGGCCGAAAGCTTGCCTCCTACCGAGGCCTCATCCAGCATGGCTGAATCTGCTACTGAAATTCCACCTGCTCCTGCAGGTTCACAGGATTTATCAGATATTATCCCTTTAGATATATCTACTCCTGCACGTGGAGCTGCTAGGCCCCCTGCATCCATGTCAATTAAGGCTTTTGCCAGGGCTAAAGCAGCAAAATCAACCAAGCCCGTGCCTGCTAAAACCCCCTCTCTCACAGGCCTAGCTCTAGTACTCAAATGCTTAGTCTTGCAGAGGATCTCATTTCTTTGATCAGGGGATCCCAGCCTCACCCTGACAGGGCCTCTCACCCCCCTCCAGAGAAGAGGCCTAGAGCAGAGCCCCCTGAGCCAGTTTCTACAGATTACTCCTCTGATGATTCAGAAAATACAAACCCTCCAGAAGGCCCTTATTCTCCATATGAGGACTCTGATGCAGAAGACTCCATTCCTTCTGCCTCTCCTCCTGAGGAATTTTCTTTTGGGGAAACTTTGCATGCTATGAGGGAACAATTTCAATGGCAGGGCCAGGATTTTTCAGACTCTAGGAAAAGGCTTAGGACTTTTTTGCATTTGCCACAGCATAGACCTTTAGCCATTCCTCCAGTACTTACAGTTGTGGATGATGCATTTAATGATGCTTGTACTGCTCCTGATTCACTTCCTCCGGCCCCTGCTAAGCCCGACAGATACTACAGGGTTCCGGACACACACAATCACTTGTATAAGGCTCCTTTTGCAGATCCTGAAACTATTTCACAGGGCCCCAAGGCTGTAGCAGCTACATCTGCCAAAAACCCACTCCCCTCTGAAAGGGAATCTAGGGCCTTAGAGAGATGGGGTAAAAAAGTTTATACTTCTGCTACGCTTTCGGCTAGGGCCTTAAACTGTCAATTCCACATGATTCAGTATCAGGAATTTATGTTAGATCAGTTATCTAAAAAACTGTCCTCGCCTGAACCTTTAGACCGAAAGTCTCTTCAGGAAATGGTACATAACATTCAGCAGGTCAGTAATCATTCCTTAAAATGCGGCTATGATGCACTGGAGGCTTCCTTTAGATCAGCTATGACTGGTACAGTGATCAGAAGGCATGCATGGTTAAAAGAGCAGTCCTTACCAGACCATGTAAAATCAAAGCTCCTAGATGCTCCCATGGATAAACACAATTTGTTTGGCTCCCCTGCACAGCAAGTGCTCAAGAAAGTGGAAGAGAAAGCAAAATCTGTCATAGGTTAGTACTAGGCTAACTGCCCTTGCGAGCCATTTTAAGCCAAGCCAATTATCCCTTGGGAGACTCAAACCCTGCACCTTGTGTTTGTAAGGTAAACACCTCAACCATTAGGCCACCCTCAACCATTAGGCCACCCGGACAGTCAAGGATTTCTTACAGGTCCAGCCTCCAAGGTTTAGTAGGAACTGGCCTTCCAAGAATTGGTCCTTTCCAGACACCACCAGGGCACAGAGAGGCAGGAATAGGCGCCCAAGAGGCAGAGGTCAATCCAGAGGTGCCTACAGGGGACGTCAGTGGCAGCCTAACAACCAGCGAAGTACTGCCACAGATCCAGCCACTACCACTTCCACAGGACAATCACAGTGACTTGGCTCTGAAGCCGCCTACCAGGGAACAACTAGAAGCACCCTTAGGCGGAAAGCTAGCCTTATTTTCAGTAAACTGGCATTACATTACAGGAGACAAATGGATTTTACAGACAATAGACAAAGGTTACAGGTTTCACTTCCATACTCTACCAAGGAAGAGAGGAATGCCAAACCTACCTCCATATCAAAAGACAAACGCTCTAGAACAAATAGACAACTTAATAAGGATGAGAGCTATAGAAAAGGTACCGTCTGTGGAACAAGGGCAAGGATTTTACTCCAGACTTTTTCTGGTGCCAAGAAAGGAAAACCAATGGAGACCTATTCTCGACCTGTCCGCTCTGAACACGTATCTCATTGTCCCAAAATTCAAAATGCTGACTCTACAGCAGCTTCTTCCCATGCTGGGCAAGGAGTCTTGGCTGGTAACTCTAGATCTCAAGGAGGCATACAGTACAGTTTTGTACCTACCATAAATGTAGATGTCCGATAGGCATGCATCTGCAGTCCTTACAAATGGGTTGTCCTGTCGTCAGGCAGCCCTTCGGTCGGCCGGATTCCAAAGTCTGGGTCTGGCCTCGGATGGTGTCGCACTTCACCCGACGTCATAGCTGCAGTTCTTCGGGTATAAAGGCATCAGCCGACGCCATTTTCCTCAGTGTTTCTTGCCCCAGGTGCCCCCTAGGAAGGCTAAATTTGGATAAATGCAAATGGTTCCAAATAGTAGAGAGCAAACAAAAAATAAGCATGTATGTACATATATACAAACAAATACACCATAATAGATTCCCCCAGCCAGCTACAAGATGGGCAAATACCCTAGGAGTACCACAGAGGGGAGGGTGGGTAATCCTGACTGCAGATGCATGCCTATCGGACATCTACATTTATGGTAGGTACAAAACTGTACTATGTCCTTCAAGGATGCATCTGCAGTCCTTACAAATGGGTAGAATACCATAGCCTAACTGGGGGAGGAGGAGAAATAAGATTATGGTGTAGTTAAGATCCCTTGCAAAACAGCAGTGGCAAAACCTGCTCGGGATCTGGAGTATAAAGGTAAATTATAATGCTTGGCAAATGTATGCACGGAGCTCCAAGTAGCAGCCTCTAAAATGTCTTTGGTAGCCACTCCTCGTAGAAAAGCTGTGGTAGTGGCTGTAGCCCTTGTAGAGTGAGGCCTGATGTTTTCTGGAGTTTTCTTCCCATGGTAGGAGTAACAAAATCTAATGCAATTTCCTATCCACTTAGAGATTGTCTGTTTTGAAATTGCTTTTCCTTCCATTCCTGTTGCATATGCTACCAGTAGCTGGTCAGTTTTTCTATTGCTCTTGGTCCTGTCCAGGTAGTAGTGTAATTGTCTATGTACATCCAAGGTATGCAAAAGTCTTTCTCCCCTGTTCTGTGGGTTGGGGAAGAATGTAGGTAGGTGGATAGCTTGATTTAAAGATACCCTGGAGACCACCTTTGGCATAAAAGTAGGATTTGTTCTCATGGACACTCTATCTTGATGGAAGATCAGGAAGGGCTGTACTGCCATTAATGCCTGTAGCTCAGATACCCTTCTTGCTGAAGTGATTGCAAGCAGGAAAGCAGTTTTCCATGATAAGTATTGTAATTCTGCTGTTGCTGCTGGTTCGAAAGGAGGGAGTGTTAACTTTTCTAGCACAAAGTTCAAGTCCCATGCTGGCAATGGTGGCTTCCTAGGTGGTTTTACATTTTTAATTCCTCTCAGAAACTGCCTGAGCAGAGGATGTGAGAAGACTGGAGGATCCAAGTTGTATTCTGCTGAAATAGCTGATGCATGAATCTTAATGGAAGAATAGGACAGGCCGTTGTGGAAGAGCTCTGCCAAGTATTCCAGGATGTTGTCTATGTTTACCAGTGACCCATTTTCACCTTTTGCAGTACTCCAAATGTGATATCTTTTCCATTTTGCTGAATAATTTTTTCTTGTTGAGGGTCTGCGAGCCTCCAAGATAATGTCTTTAACCCTTTGGGATAAGTTTGGGTTATTTGGTGTTATGCAATGTTCCAGGCAGTCAGCTGCAGTGTTTTCAGGTTTGGATGCAGGGTGTTGTAGTTGTTCTGTGTTAACAGTAAGGGAACTAGGGGTAGAGGCCATATTTGTTCCCGAGACATGCTCCTCAGGAATGGGTACCAGTGTTGCCTTGGCCAGTCTGGAGCTATCAGGATGATCCTTGGACGGTCCTCTTTGATCTTCAATAGCACCTTGTGCATCAAAGGAAGTGGTGGGAATGCATATGCTGTCAGGTTTTTCCAACTGAAAGATAGGGAGTCCACTTTCCAAGCAAGTGGGTGGTACGTCCTTTTGCAGAATTTCTTCAGTTGGTGATTGCGTGGGGATGCAAATAAGTCTATTTCTGGTAGCCCCCATTCTCTTGTAATTGTTTTGAAGATGTCCGGATGCAGCATCCATTCATGGGCATCCGTGGTAGTTCTGCTTAGTATGTCTGCCAGAATGTTTTCTTTTCCTGGCACAAAAATTGCTTGTAACAGAATGTTGAAGCTCAGGGCCACATTCCAGAGGTCCATTGCCATCCGGCATAGAGGGTACGAGTGTGTGCCTCCCTGTTTGTTGATGTACCACATAACTGTGGTGTTGTCTGTCCTTATCAACAGTTGACCTTGTCGAAGAAATGGTCTGAATGTCTGAATTGCCAGTTTTACTGCCAGCATTTCCTTTTGATTTATGTGCAGATGCAGCTGGTCTTGAGTCCATAAGCCTTGTATGCACTTGTCCAGCATGTGTGCCCCCCAACCGAGGTCTGAGGCGTCCGTTGTGATGGTCTGGCTTGGTTGAGTGCTGTGGAAGGGCAGTCCTTTGTTCGATTGAGAGGCCTGAGCCCACCATTGGAATTCTTGCTTCAGGCATGGGATTATTGGAATTTGGGTTTCTAGGCTGTGCTTGTGCTGAGACCATAAATTCCTTAGGTACCACTGTAACTTTCTCATATGCAGTCTGGCATGTGGAACCAATATTATGCAGGATGCCATGAAACCCAAGGCTTGCAGGACTTTTCTTGCTGTTAGCTGGTTCTGCTTTGTTAATGCCAAGAAGTAGAGAGGCAGTTGCTCCTCTTTTTCTACTGTTAGGAATGCCATTTGTTTTGATGTGTCCAGCTATGCACCCAAAAAGGTTATCCTTTGGGATGGTATCAGCCTTGACTTTTTTATATTGACTGTGTATCCCAGGGCTTGCAGTAGATAAATGACCCTTTTCAAGTCCTCTGCTAGCTTGTTTTTGTTGTCCGCTTGCCACAGGCAGTCGTCCAGGTAAGGGTAGATTTGGATCCCCTGAAGCCTGCAATGAGCAATTACTGATGCCAGGCATTTCGTGAACACTCTGGGGTGAGTAGATAAGCCAAAGGGCAATGCTGAGAATTGATAATGCTCTGATCCTGCAAGAAATCTGAGGTATCTTCTGCAATTTGGTCGTATGGGGATGTGCAGGTATGCCTCCTTGAGATCTAGAGTTACCAGCCAAGACTCCTTGCCCAACATGGGAAGAAGTTGCTGTAGGGTCAGCATTTTGAATTTTGGGACTATGAGGTATGTGTTTAAAGCGGACAGGTCGAGAATAGGTCTCCATTGGCTTTCTTTTCTTGGTACCAGGAAGAGCCTGGAGTAAAATCCTTGTCCTTGCTCCATAGATGGTACCTTTTCTACAGCTCTCATCCTTAGTAAGTGAGTTATTTGTTTTAGAGCTTCTGCCTTTGATTTGGAGGTAGGTTTGGCATTACTCTCTTCCTTGGTAGAGTATGGAAGTGAAACCTGTAACCTTGGTCTATTGTCTGCAAAATCCACTTGTCTCCTGTGATGTAATGCCAGTTCACTGAAAATAAGGCTAGTTTCCCGCCTAAGGGTGCTTGTAGTTGTTCCCTGGTAGGCGGTGCCAGAGCCAAGTCACTGTGATTGTCCTGTAGTAGTGGTGGTGGCTGTATCCGTGGCTGTACCTCGCTGGTTGTTAGCCTGCCACTGACGTCCCCTGTAGGCACCTCTGGATTGACCTCTGCCTCTTGAGCGCCTATTCCTGCCTCTCTGAGCTCTGGAGGTGTCTGGAAAGGACCAATTCTTGGAGGGCCAATTCCTGCTAAACCTTGGAGGTTGGACCTGTAAGAAATCTTTGACTGTCTGGACAGATTTTGCCTTCTCTTCCATCTTCTTCAGCACCTGTTGTGCAGGAGAGCCAAACAAATTGATCTTGTCCATGGGAGCATCTAGTAGCTTTGATTTGACATGGACTGGTAAGGCCTGCTCTTTTAACCATGCATGTCTTCTGATCACTGTGCCAGTCATGGCTGATCTAAAGGAAGCCTCCAGTGCATCATAGCCGCATTTTAAGGAATGATTACTGACCTGCTGAATGTTATGTACCATTTCCTGAACAGATTTTTTGTCTAATGGTTCATCTGAGGACAGCTGTTTAGTTAATTGGTCTAACATAAATTCTTGATACTGGATCATGTGGAATTGACAATTCAAGGCCCTAGCTGAAAGAGTAGCAGAAGTGTAAACTTTTTTACCCCATCTCTCTAAGGCCCTGGATTCCCTTTCAGAGTGGAGGGGTTTTTTGGCAGAGGTAGCTGCTACCGCCTTAGGTCCCTGGGAGATAGTTTCGGGATCTGCAAAAGGAGCCGTATACAAATGATAATGTGTGTCCGGGACCCTGTAGTACCTATCGGGCTTAGCAGGGGCCGGAGGAAGAGAGTCAGGAGCAGTACAAGCATCATTAAATGAATCATCCACAACAGTAAGAACTGGAGGGATGGCTAAAGGCCTATGCTGTGGTAAATGCAGAAAGGTTCTAAGCCTTTTTCTAGAGTCTGAAAAATCCTGGCCCTGCCACTGAAATTGTTCCCTCATAGCATGCAAGGTTTCCCCAAAGGAAAATTCCTCAGGCGGAGAGGCAGAAGGAATGGACTCTTCAGCATCAGAGTCTTCATAAGGGGAGAAAGGGTCCTCTGGAGGGTTAGTATCATCAGAGTCATCATCTGTAGAAACTGGCTCAGGGGGCTCTGCTCTAGGCCTCTTCTCTGGAGGTGGGTGAGAGGCCCTGTCTGGGTGAGGTTGGGATCCTCGGATCAAAGAAATGAGATCCTCTGCTAGACTAAGCATTTGTGAACTAGAGCTAGGCCTGTGAGAGGGTGTCTTAGCAGGCATAGTTTTAGTAGATTTAGCTGCTTTAGCCCTGGCAAAGGCCTTAATCAACATGGTTGCAGGTGGCCTAGCAGCTCCACGTGCAGGGGTTGAAATATCCAAGGGGATAGTATCAGATAGATCCTGGTAACTTGCAAGAGCAGGTGGAATTTCAGTAGCCGATTCCACCAGGTTGGAAGAGGCCTCGGTAGGAGGTAAGCTTTCGGCTGAAGGAAGAACCGCGTGCTCGGTTTCAGCCGAAACCGAGACACTCGTGGTTGGCTTAACCGCGGTTTCGGCCGAAACCGCGGACCGCGAGTGTCTGTCCTTTTCCTTGCGCTTTTTAGATATTTGTGTAGTCGGAGGATCCGACGGCATAATGTAAGCAAAAGCGGAGCTGAAAAACTCCTCAGCAAATTCCGATGGACGTCTAAGCGTCCGTCGGTTAAAAGAAGCACAGGCTAGACAAGCTGCTACGTCGTGGTCTGGGCCTAAACAAGGTAAGCAGTAAAAGTGGAAATCTTTGAGGTATTTGTTTCCCACAAGTTAAACAGTTATTCACTTTTTCTGACATCGGCTGAGACAAGAAAGAGTCCCCAACGGGGTACTTAGCTTTTTAGAAGTATTCGGTAGTAGTAATCTCTGGTTCTGACCGACCGGCACTTGCGAACAGCTTCTGCTTCGGGCGCCACGCGGCAAGAAAGACTGAGGAAAATGGCGTCGGCTGATGCCTTTATACCCGAAGAACTGCAGCTATGACGTCGGGTGAAGTGCGACACCAGCCGAGGCCAGACCCAGACTTTGGAATCCGGCCGACCGAAGGGCTGCCTGACGACAGGACAACCCATTTGTAAGGATTGCAGATGCATCCTTGAAGGACATCTGCACGTCCCCATACGACCAAATTGCAGAAGATACCTCAGATTTCTTGCAGGATCAGAGCATTATCAATTCTCAGCACTGCCTTTTGGCTTATCTACTGCGCCCAGAGTATTCACAAAATGCCTGGCATCAGTAATTGCTCATTGCAGGCTACAGGGAATTCAAATTTCCCCTTACCTGGACGACTGCCTGTTACAAGCGGACAACAAAAACAAATTAACAAAAGATTTGAAAAAGGTCATTCATCTACTGCAAGCCTTAGGATACACAGTCAATATAAAAAAGTCAAGGCTGATACCATCCCAAAGGATAACTTTCTTGGGTGCAGAACTGGACACATCAAATCAAATGGCATCCCTCACAGCAGAAAAGCAGAAGCACCTTCCACTCTATTTCATAGCATTAACAACGCAGAACCAGCTTACAGCAAGGAAAGTCCTGCAAGCCTGGGTTACATGGCATCCTGCATATTATTGATCCCACATGCCAGACTGCATATGAGGAAGTTGCAATGGTACCTAAGGAATTTATGGTCTCAGCACAAGCACAGCCTAGAAACCCAAATTCCAATAATTCCATGCCTGAAGCAAGAATTCCGATGGTGGGCTCAGGCCTGTCAATTGAACTAAGGACTGCCCTTCCACAGCCCTCAACCAAGCCAGACTATCACCACAGACGCCTCAGACCTCGGTTGGGGGGCACACATGCTGGACAAGTGCATACAAGGCTTATGGACTCAAGACCAGCTGAACCTACACGTAAATCAAGAAGAGATGCTGGCAGTAAAACTGGCAATTCAGGCATTCAGACCGTTTCTTCAACAGGGTCAACTGCTGATAAGGACGGACAACACCACAGTTATGTGGTATATCAACAAACAGGGAGGCGCACATTCATATCCTCTATGCCGCATGGCAATGGACCTCTGGAATGTGGCCCTAAGCCTCAACATTCAGCTCAAGGCAATATTTGTGCCAGGAAAAGAAAATATACTAGCAGACATCTTAAGCAGAACTACCACGGATGCCCACGAATGGATGCTGCATCCAGACATCTTCAAATCCATTACAAGGAAATGGGGACTACCAGAAATAGACTTATTCGCATCCCCACACAACCACACAACCACCAATTGAAGAAATTCCAAGCAAGTGGGTGGTATGTCCTTGTGCAGAAGGTGGACTCCCTATCTTTCAGTTGGGAAAACCTGACAGCATATGCATTCCCACCTCTTCCTTTGATGCACAAGGTGCTATTGAAGATCAAAGAAGACCACCCAAGGATCATCCTGATAGCTCCAGACTGGCCGAGGCAGCATTGGTACCCATTACTGAGGAGTATGTCTCGGGAACACGCATGGCCTCTACCCCTGGTTCCTTTACTGCTGACGCAGAACAACTTCAAAACCCTGCATCCGAACTTGAAAACACTACAGCTAGCTGCTTGGAACATTGCATAAGACAAAATAACCCAGATTTATCTCAAAGGGTTAAAGACATTATCTTGGAGGCTCGCAGACCCTCAACAAGGAAAACTTACTCAGCAAAATGTAAAAGATATCTCATTTGGAGTGCAGCAAAAGGGCAAAATGTATCACTGGTAAACATAGCTAACCTCATGGAATACTTAGCAGGGCTTTTCCACAATGGCCTGTCTTACTCTTCCATTAAGATTCATGCGTCCGCTATTTCAGCAGAATACAACATGGATCCTCCAGTCTTCTCTCATCCTCTACTCAGGCAGTTTCTGAGAGGAATTAAAAATGTAAAGCCACCAAGGAAGCCACCATTGCCTACATGGGACTTGAACTTTGTGCTAGAGAAGTTGACACTCCTCCCTTTTGAACCAGCAGCAACAGCAGAATTACAGTACTTATCATGGAAAACTGCTTTCCTGCTTGCAATCACTTCAGCAAGAAGGGTTTCTGAATTACAGGCATTAATGGCAGTACAACCCTTCCTTATCTTCCATCAGGATAGAGTGTCCATGAGAACTAATCCTACCTTTATGCCAAAGGTGGTCTCCAGGGTATCTTTAAACCAAGCAATCCACCTTCCTACATTCTTCCCCAACCCACAGAACAGGGGAGAAAGACTACTGCATACCTTGGATGTGCATAGGCAATTGCGCTACTACCTGGACAGAACCAAGAACAATAGAAAAACTGACCAGCTTCTGGTAGCATATGCCACAGGAATGGAAGGAAAAGCAATTTCAAAACAGACAATCTCAAAATGGATAGGAAATTGCATTAGATTTTGTTATTCTTATCATGGAAAGGCAACTCCAGAAAACATCAGACCTCACTCCACAAGGGCTACAGCCACTACTACAGCTTTTTTACGAGGAGTGGCTACAAAGGACATTTTAGAGGCTGCTACTTGGAGCTCCGTGCATACATTTGCCAAGCATTATAATCTACCTTTATACTCCAGATCCCGAGCAGGTTTTGCCACTGCTGTTTTGCAAGGGATCTTAACTACACCATAATCTTGTTAGTGCCTCCTCCCCCAGTTTGGCTATGGTATTCTACCCATTTGTTAGGACTGCAGATGCATCCTTGAAGGACATAGTACAGTTTTGTACCTACCATAAATGTAGATGTCCGATAGGTATGCATCTGCAGTCAGGATTACCCTCCCTCCTTCCCCTCTGTGGTACTCCTAGGGTATTTGCCCATCTTGTAGCTAGCTGGGGGAATCTATTATGGTGTATTTGTTTGTATATATGTATATACATGTTTATTTCTATTTGCTCTCTGTTTGGAAACATTTGCATTTATCCAAATTTAGCCTTCCTAGAGGGCACCTGGCATCTGGGGCAAGAAACACTGAGGAAAATGGCGTCGGCTGATGCCTTTATACCTGCAGAACTGCAGCTATGACGTCGGGTGAGGTGCGACATCAGCCGAGGCCAGACCCAGACTTTGGAATCCGGCCGACCGAAGGGCTGCCTGAGGCCAGGACAACCCATTTGTTAGGACTGCAGATGCATACCTCTCGGGCATCTACATTTATGGTAGGTACAAAACTGTACTATCCTTATGCTGCGGGGTATCAGGACAAGATAAACTCCCAGCTGGCCACCCTGAACTCCATTGTTAACTCCTCCATGTGGCTTATCTCTTACGGAGCCGATGGAGCGAGTAGGGCCGCTGGCACAGGTGTTGCGTTGAGACGTCACGCTTGGATGCGACTCTGTAACTTTGCAGATCCCTTCAAGGGGTCCTTCACCAACGCCCCCTTTGATGGTTCAGAATTGTTTGGACCTCAGGTGAAGAATACCCTCACCAGATGCGAGCAAGATGGTAAGACTCTCTCTGCCATGGGAGTCCATTTTTCCACACCTTCTAGACCTTATCCTAAGGGACAGAGAGATGGAAAGATGTGGTTCCGCAAACCACAGGGAGTCGCGCCTGCCGCACGTGGTGAATTTTCTCCTAGAGGCAGAGGGGGGAATAATAACAGACTCCACCCTAGGGGCAGAGGGGGTCCACAGAACCGGGGTTCCAGGGAATCTTTCTCTGACCAACCCTTTCAGCATCCCTGAGAAGCTGCCCGACTGTCCGCCTTCGGAGGCAGTCGGGGGAAGATTATCTCTGTACCCGGAAGCCTGGCAATCCCTCTCCCAAGACACAATGGGTACAGAAGATCATATCCGAGGGTTACAAAATTCACTTCCCCTCCGGTACAACCGCCAAGACCCCTACCAGATGTACCACCCGCACAAAGGGGTCAGGCTCGGCTAGAAATAAAAAAGCTGTGAACAAAAAGTCATCCAGGCAGTCCCAGCAGATCAGCTAGGATCCGGAATCTACTCCAGATTCTTTTTGGTACCAAAAAAGACTGGAGACCCATTTTGGACCTCAGCAGATTGAACAACTCTGTACAAAAGACAAAATTTCGGATGGTAACACTGCAGTCCATTCTACACTTTTTGGGCAGAGACAACTGGATGTGCTCCTTAGACCTCCAGGACGCGTACTATCATATAAATATACACAGGCGCTCCAGGAGGTTTCTTCGCTTCCGGCTGGGAGCCAGTCATTATCAATTCAGAACCCTGCCCTTTGGTCTCACCACAGCCCCCCGGGTGTTTACCAAATGCTTGGCAGTGGTCATGGCTCACCTGAGACAAAAAAGATTCCAGGTGTTTCCATATCTAGACGACTGGCTCATTTCCGCTACCACCAAGCAGCATCTTATAATGGCCAGGGATTACACTATTCAACTTTGCAACAGTCGAGGTATTTCTATAAATTTTGCAAAGTCCTCCTTGTCGCCTTGTCAATGTATAAACTTTATAGGCGCCGTATTAAATACCACAGAAATGTCTGCAACATTACCACCTCAGAGAGTGTCAGACATAAAGCGGAATGTTCAGTCCCTGTTTCAGCCCAACAGAGTTCAAGTCAAGCTAGTATTGAAAGCGTTAGGCCTCATGGCAGCGGCGATTCTTCTACTCCCATTAGCCCGCTTCCACATGAGGCTCCTTCAGTGGATGCTGTTTTCCCAGTGGTCCTTTCAGCAGCTACCAATGACTCACAATATTTTGATAACCCCTTCTTGCAAGAATCATCTCTCCTGGTGGATGGTTTCCCTTCAGCTTTTTCAGGGCAGACCTTTTGATGTCCTTCAAGGATGTATCTGCAGTCATAACATATGGGTTGTCCTGCCTCAGGCAGCCCTTCGGTCGGCCGGATTCCAAAGTCTGGGTCTGGCCTCAGCTGATGTCGCACTTTCCCCGACGTCAGTGCGTCTGGGGTATAAAAGCATCAGCCGACGCCATTTTCCTCAGTCTTTCTTGCCGCGCGGTGCCCGAAGCAGAAGCTGTTCACAAGTGCCTGTCGGTCAGATCCAGTGAATTCAGCTACCGAAGACTTCGAAAAAAGCTAAGTACCCCGTTGGGGACTCTTTCTTGCCTCAGCCGATGTCAGACAAAGTAAATAATTGTTTAACTTGTGGGAAACAAATACCTCATAAGGATTTCCATTCCTACTGCCTTCCTTGCTTAGGCCCAGACCACGACGTATCGACCTGTTTAGCCTGTGCTTCCTTCAACTGACAAACTCTTAGACGTCGGTCGGAGTTTGCAGAGGAATTTTTTTGGAGCAGCTTTTGCTTACAAAATGCCGTCGGAGACTCCGACTTCGCATATGGTCAAAAAATGCAAGGAAAAGGACAGATACTCGTGGCCCGCGGTTTCGGCTGAAACCACGGCTAGGCCTACCGTGAGTGTCTCTGTTTCGGCCGAAACCGAGTCCTCGGAGATTCCTTCTTCTGAAACCATACATCCGACCACGAGGCCCGGGAGGCCCCGGCTGAGTCGGCTACAGAACTTCCTACCGAAACCAGTGTTCAGGAAATGTCCGACACCATACCTTTGGGCATTTCTACTCCTGCACGTGGGGCAGCTAGGCCCCCTGCTTCCATGTCCATCAAGGCTTTTTCAAGGGCTAAAGCTGCCAAACTTTCTAAATCTTTGCCTACCAAAACTACCTCCCAGAGGCCTTCCTCTAGTTCTCGGATCCTCAGCCTTGCTGAGGACCTTATTTCCTTAATTAGGGGTTCACAACCTCACCCAGACAGGGCCTCTCACCCTCCTCCAGACAAAAGGCCCAGAACTGACCCCTCTGACCCACACTCTTCAGATGATTCCACGGATGGGTCTGAGTTGTCAGACCACCAGGAAGGGGCTTACTCGCCTTATGAGGATTCAGATGCTGAGGAATCTATCCCTTCGGCCTCCCTCCTGAAGAGTTTTCCTTTGGTGAGACTCTACACTCCATGAGAGAGCATTTTCAATGGCAAGGTCAGGATTTCTCTGATTCTAGAAAAAGATTAAGGACCTTTTTGCATTTGCCTCAACATAGGCCCTTAGCTATACCTCCTGTTCTGAATGTAATTGATGTGTACAATGATGTCAGTACAGCCCCTGATACTCTTCCTCCGGCCCCTGCCAAACCTGACAGATACTACAGGGTCCCGGATTCTCATTTCCATCTGTATAAAGCACATTCTGCAGACCCAGAAACTATTTCTCAGGGCCCTAAAGGGGTTGCGGCCGCTACTGCCAAAAATCATCTACCCTCTGAAAGAGAGTCTAGAGCTTTAGAGAGATGGGGAAAGAAGGTGTATACCTCTGCAACTTTCTGTCAGGGCATTAAACTGTCAATTTCATATGATACAGTACCAAGAGTATTTGTTAGATGAACTGAATAAGAAACTTTCTTCTCCTGAACCCCTAGACCGCAAATCCCTTCAGGATTTGGTACACAATTCACAACAGGTTAGTAATCACTTCTTAAAATGTGGCTATGATGCACTGGAGGCTTCATTTAGATCAGCTATGACTGGAGCAGTTATTCGTAGGCATGCCTGGCTGAAGGAACAATCTTTGCCAGACCATGTCAAAGCTAAACTCCTGGATGCTCCAATGGAGAAACAAAATTTATTTGGCTCCTCTGCTCAGGAGATCTTAAAAAAGGTTGAAGAAAAGGCAAAATCTGTGCAAACCGTTAAAGATTTCCTGCAAGTACAACCACCGAGATTCAGCAGAAACTGGCCTACTAAGAATTGGTCCTTTCCAGACTCGGACAGAGCCCAGAGAGGCAGGAACAGGCCCTAGAGGCAGAGGTCAATCTAAGGGCTCCTACAGAGGCCGTCAGTGGCAGCCTGCCAACCAGAGAAGTAGTGCAACAGCAACAACAACAACCACTACACCAGGACAGGCTCAATGACTTAACTCTGATTCCGCCTACCAGGGAACAACTGGAAGCACCCTTGGGCGGAAAGCTGGCTTTATTCTCAAAAAACTGGCATTATATTACAAAGGATACATGGACACTGCAGATAATAGACAAAGGATACAGGTTCCACTTCCACACTTTGCCAAAAAGAAGCGGAATGCCAAACCTTCCACCAAATCAGAGGGCAGAGGCTTTAACACAGATCAATAATTTACTTAAGATGAAAGCCATAGAGAAGGTACCATGTTCAGAACAAGGCCAAGGATTTTACTCCAGACTATTCCTTGTACCAAGAAAAGAAAATCAATGGAGGCCTATTCTCGACCTGTCCGCACTGAACATTTATCTCATTGTGCCAAAATTCAAAATGCTGACCCTACAGCAACTTCTTCCCATGTTGGGCAAGGAGTCTTGGCTGGTGACTCTAGATCTCAAGGAGGCATACCTGCACGTCCCTATTCGACCAAGTTGCAGAAGACACCTCAGATTTCTTGCAGGATCAGAGCATTATCAATTCTCAGCATTGCCCTTTGGCTTATCTACTGCCCAGAGTATTCACGAAATGCCTGGCATCAGTAATTGCACATTGCAGACTACAGGGAATTCAAATTTACCCATACCTGGACGACTGCCTAATGCAAGCGGACAACAAGGGAAATTTGATAAACGACTTGGCCTATGCCATACACCTGCTACAGACCTTGGGATATACAGTCAACATCCAAAAGTCAAGACTAGTACCATCCCAAAGGATAACCTTTTTGGGTGCAGATCTGGACACAACCACCCAAATGGCCTTTCTCACAGAAGAAAAACAAAAACAACTTCCAGATGACTTCATGATGCTGGCAAGACAAACTCAGCTTACTGCAAGGAAAATCCTGCAGGCCCTGGGTTACATGGCATCCTGCATAATTCTGATACCGCATGCCAGGCTGCATATGAGGAAATTACAGTGGTACCTAAGGAGTGTATGGTCTCAACACAGTCACAGTTTAGAAACCATGATACCAATCATTCCAGGCCTTCAAAAGGAATTCCTGTGGTGGGCTCAGGCCTGCCAGTCCAACAGAGGGTTGCCTTTCAACAAACCAAAGCCAAGGCAGACCATCACCACGGACGCCTCAGACCAAGGATGGGGGTGCACACATGGAGGGCATATGTATCCAAGGCCTATGGCCTCAAGGACAGCTTAAGCATGCACATAAACCAAAAGGAAATGCTGGCAGTGTAGCATGCATTCGAGGCATTCAAACCCTTCCTCCAACCAGGACACCTGTTAATAAGGACAGACAACACCACGGTCATGTGGTACATAAGCAGGGAGGCACACACTCTTACCCACTATGCCGGATGGCTATGAATCTGTAGGAACTATGCCTGAATCTCAATATCCAACTACAGTCCCAATTTGTGCCAGGGAAAGAAAATACACTGGCTGACAGCTTAAGCAGAACTACCATGGATGCACACGAATGGATGCTGCACCCGGACGTCTTCCAACTCATAGCAAAGACATGGGGAATGCCGGAGATATATCTTTTCGCCTCCCCACTCAACCATCAACTGAAGACATTCTGCTCAAGGACATACCACCCACAAGCTTGGAGGGTGGACTCTCTCTCTTTCAGCTGGAAAGCCCTAACAGTATATGCCTTCCCACCTCTCCCATTGATGTACAAGGTTCTACTGAAGATCAGGGAGGAACAGCCAAGCGTGATACTAATAGCTCCAGACTGGCCAAGGCAACACTGGTATCCATTATTGAGAAGCATGTCTCGGGCAAAATCATGGCCTCTCCCTCTATGGCCTCTTCTTCTGACGCAGAACAATTTCAAGACCCTGCATCCCAACTTGAAAACATTGCAGCTAACTGCCTGGAAAATTCCTTAAATCCAAATCCACCTGTTTTATCTCAGAGGGTGAAGGACATTATCTTGGAGGCTCGCAGGCCTTCCACAAGGAAGACATACTCAGCTAAATGGAAGAGATTTCTCATTTGGAGCACATCAAAAGGCACAGATGTCACAGTGGTAAACATAACACATATCCTAGAATACTTAGCAGAATTGTTCCACAATGGCCTGTCCTATTCTTCCATTAAGATTCATGCTTCAGCAATTTCAGCAGAATACAATGTGGATCCACCTATCTTCTCGCACCCTCTCCTCAGACAATTTCTGAGAGGGATCAAAATATTAAACCTCCAAGAAGACCCCCTCTACCTGCTTGGGATCTCAACTTTGTGCTGGAGAAACTGACACTTCCTCCTTTTGAGCCAGCAGCATCAGCAGATCTACAGTTTCTGTCTTGGAAGACTGCATTCCTTCTGGCAATCACTTCAGCAAGAAGAGTATCTGAGTTACAAGCATTAATGGCAGTGCAGCCATTTCTTATTTTCCACCAGGACAGAGTTTCACTAAGAACCAATCCTACTTTTATGCCAAAGGTGGTATCTAGGGTATCCTTGAACCAAGCTATTCACCTACCTACGTTTTTCCCTAATCCACAGAATAGAGGGGAAAAACCTTTGCACACCCTGGATATACACAGACAACTACGCTACTACTTGGACAGAACAAAAACTAGCAGAAAAACTGACCAACTTTTTGTAGCATATGCTACTGGGGTGCAAGGAAAAGCAATTTCCAAACAGACAATTTCAAAATGGATAGGAAATTGCATTTGATTTTGCTACTCCTTTCATGGAAAGACAGTTCCTGAAAACATCAGGCCTTATTCCACAAGGGCCACGGCCACCACTATAGCCTTCCTATGAGGAGTGGCTACCAAGGACATTTTAGAAGATGCTACTTGGAGCTCCGTGCATACATTTGCCAAGCATTACAATCTACCTTTATGCTCCAGATCCAGAGCAGGTTTTGCTACTGCAGTCCTGCAGGGGATCTTAACTACACCATCCTTTTCTTAGTACCTCCTCCCCTAGATTGGCTATGGTATTCTACCCATATGTTATGACTGCAGATGCATCCTTGAAGGACATAGTACAGTTTTGTACCTACCATAAATATAGATGTCAGATAGGTATGCATCTGCAGTCAGGATTACCCTCCCTCCTACCCCTCTGTGGTATTCATAGGGTACTTACCCCTCTTTTAGCTAGCTGGGGGAATCTATTATGGTGTATTTGTTTGTTTATACATGTATATAATTTTGCAAATGTTTGGAACTTTTCAGCATTTATCCAAATTTAGCCTTCCTAGAGGGCACCTGGCATCTGGGGCAAGAAAAACTGAGGAAAATGGCGTCGGCTGATGCTTTTATACCCCAGACGCTCTGACGTCGGGGAAAGTGCGACATCAGCCGAGGCCAGACCCAGACTTTGGAATCCGGCCGACCGAAGGGCTGCCTGAGGCAGGACAACCCATATGTTATGACTGCAGATGCATACCTATCGGACATCTACATTTATGGTAGGTACAAAACTGTACTTTCTCCCCCCCCAGTTGCCACGGTGACAACGGATGCCTCCCTGATCGGGTGGGGGGGGCAGTATCAGGCAGGACGGTCCAGGGCACACGGCAACAATCAGAACACCACCTGCACATAAATGTCCTGGAGATGAGGGCGGTGCTTTTGATGTTGCAAGCCCTTCAGAGCTCTCTTCCCACAGGGACTATAGCATTTCAAATGGACAATATGTCTGTAGTGTGGTACATAAACAAGCAGGGCGGAACAAAGTCCTACCCCCTATGTCGAGAAGCACTCAGACTTTGGCAATGGGCGATTTCCTCTCAACAGTTTCTGATAGCAACGCACATCCCCGGGAAGTCCAACGTCATAGCGGACAGATTGAGCAGAACTATCCTCATGCCTCACGAGTGGTCTCTAAATCAAGCGGTAGCAGACAGAATATTTCAGAAGTGGGGCCAGCCTTGCTGCGATCGTTTCGCAACTCCTCAAAACAGCAAGTGCCTCGACTTCTTCACACACTTTCCACTACCAGGCCATCCCCACAGAGACGCTCTTGTTCACGTTTGGCCCCGGGGTCTTCTATATGCCTTTCCTCCCTTGCCATTGATCCCGCAATTAATTCAGAAAGCAACCGCATTGAGATCCAAAATGATCCTCATTGCCCCGTTTTGGCCTCTACAAGTATGGTTTCCGTTTCTGCACAGTTACCTACTGGAACAGCCTTGGCATCTGGAACCCCTTCCGGATCTGTTGACCCATCCCCTTCCGGATCTGTTGACCCATCCCACGGGCAAGTTGCATCAGTCTCTTCATTCCCTCAACCTCACAGCTTGGTTGCTCCACTTCCAGCCTTAGCCAGGCTTCCCCTTATTTCTCCTCCTGTTCGTGATATCATTCTAGCTTCCCATAAGTCCAATACTAGGAAGGCGTATGCGAGTAAATGGAAGCGTTTTTCGCATTGGGCACAAACTAAGTCCTTAGATCCTTTTCATGCACCCATTCATAAGGTTCTAGATTTTCTGGCGGAGCTTTTTCATTCAGGGTCATGCCGCCACTATCAGGGTACAATTAGCGGCCATTGCTAATTTTCATGTTGGGCTCTCAGAAGCAAATATTATGTCCCACAAACTTTGTAAAGCCTTCCTCAAGGGCATCTTTTTGCTTAGACCTCCAGTTAAAGATCCACCTCCACAATGGGATTTGAATTTAGTTCTAACCTCATTGATTCTGCCTCCCTTTGAACCTGCAGCTTCTTGCTCCCTCAAGCTTCTTTCTTGGAAAACTCTGTTTTTAGTAGCCATAACATCTGCCCGAAGGGTATCAGAACTTCAAGCTTTGTCGGTCCGTCCCCCTTATTTGGTCTTTCACAAAGACAGGGTAACGCTCAGAACAAAACCTTCCTTCCTACCGAAAATGTCCTTGGAAACAAATCTAAACCACTCCATTGACTTGCCTGTCTTCTTCCCAGACTATGCTAACAGGGCTGAACAGAAATTACATTAATTAGATGTTCATCGCCAATTACGGTATTATCTAGACAGGACAAAACAACTCAGTCAGACCAGCTCTTTCTCTCTTATGCTGCAGGAAAGAAAGGGCTTCCGGTGTCTAAGGTTACTCTTTCCAGATGGTTGACATCTATTATTACCTTTGTCTGAGTTGAGACGCAGGCAACTTCCGTCTAGGCCTAAGGCTCATTCAACCAGAGCACTATCAACATCAACGGCATTTCAAGCAAGGTTACCACTAGATGCCATATGTGCAGCAGCTACATGGGCTTCCAAACATACCTTTATTGCCCATTACAAACTTGATATAGCCTCCAGAAATAGAGCTGACTTTGGTTCCACCGTACTCAGGAGTCTGTTCCATTGAGCCACCCAGGACTAAGATGCTAGGGACGCTGTCCCATCCAGCAAGAATGAAGGCGAGAATGACAACTTAACATTAAGAAGTTATGTTCTTGCCATAACGTTCCATGTTAGTTGTCTTCTCGCCTTCTTTCTTGCATCCCTCCCTCCTGCCCCCTAGCCTGGATAGACTTCAGGTCTCAGAGTCCTTCCATTTCTGGAGATATAACATGTTGCGGTTTCCCAGTATCCTTAATGTTACTAGCAGGGAGCCCGTACTTGCAAATGAGAATTATGATGATATGATATTATATTTATACTATGTCTTAGCTTCCAAACGAGATCTGGGGAGTTAGCGCATGGTATTGTGGGTTATAGGGCTGCCTCGAGCCGGTAAAAATAGCTCTCGTAAGAACATAACTACTTACGACTTGTACTGGCAGAACAGTTGAAACATCTGCAGCTTTCTTTAGAACCACAGTTTTATGGTATTTGTGCAGTAGCTACCTGGTCTTCCTCAAAGCTGTGAAGCTGGTTAAGTCCAGGTATTTTCGTTGATGTCTCTGTTACCTGTAGGATGCTCACATAAGGGTGTCCACCCAGGAAGATTTTTCTTGGGTCTTAGTTCTCCTATTCCAAAGAATGGTGGTTCTGTTGTCAGGCATTCAAAAATTGTGAATTTGCTTTATAATACACTTGTAAGAGGTGGGTCTGTCTTTGGTGATATACTCGTGCAACTTCCTTCGCCTCTGGCGTAGCTGATCTGGAGAGACTTCATAATAACGGTTGTGCAGTATTTTGTAGATATGAAACCAGAGATGTCCTTCAAGGATGCATCTGCAGTCATAACAAATGGGTTGTCCTGTCATCAGGCAGCCCTTCGGTCGGCCGGATTCCAAAGTCTGGGTCTGGCCTCGGCTGGTGTCGCACTTCACCCGACGTCATCTCTGCTGGTCTTCGGGTATAAAGGCATCAGCCGACGCCATTTTCCTCAGTCTTTCTTGCCTCGTGGTGCCCGAAGCAGAAGCTGTTCGCAAGTGCCGGTCGGTCAGATCCAGAGATTACTACTACCGAATACTACTTCGAAGACTTCTAAAAGCTAAGTACCCCGTTGGGGACTCTTTCTTGCCTCAGCCGATGTCAGAAAAAGTGAATAACTGTTTAACTTGTGGGAAACAAATACCTCATAAAGATTTCCACTCTTACTGCTTACCTTGTTTAGGCCCAGACCACGACGTAGCAGCCTGTTTAGCCTGTGCTTCCTTCAACCGACGAACGCTTAGGCGTCGGTCGGAGTTTGCTGAACAATTTTTCGGCTCAGATTTTGCATACATTATGCCGTCGGATCCTCCGACTTCTCAAATTGTTAAGAAACGCAAAGAAAAAGACCGACACTCGCGGTCCGCGGTTTCGGCCGAAACCACGGTTAAGCAAACCGCGAGTGACTTGGTTTCGGCCGAAACCGAGCAAACGGGTCAATCTTCAGCTGAATCCATGACTACTACCGAGGCTCCTGCTACCCTAGTTGAATCGGCCTCTGAAGTTTTGCCTATTAATGTGGTTCCTCTAGAATTATCGGACACCATCCCTTTGGATGTCTCTACCCCAGCACGTGGTGCTGCTAGGCCTCCTGCAGCCATGTCTATAAAGGCCTTTGCCAGGGCTAAAGCAGCCAAATCTGCTAAATCTGTGCCTGTTAAGCCTCCCTCACACAGGCCCAGTTCCAGTTCTCAAATGCTTACTCTGGCAGAGGATCTCATCTCTTTAATAAGGGGATCCCAATCTCACCCAGACAGGGCCTCTCAGCCTCCATAAAAGAGACCTAGAGCAGAGCCCCCTGAGCCAGTGTCCTCAGATGATTCTTCTGATGATTCAGACAATACAGACCATCCAGAGGCTCCTTTTTCTACTTATGAAGATTCCGATGCTGAGGAATCTATTCCTTCTGCCTCTCCACCAGAGGAATTTTCCTTTGGGGAAACCTTACATGCCATGAGAGAGCAATTCCAATGGCAGGGACAAGATTTCTCTGATTCAAGAAAAAGGCTTAGGACCTTTCTACACTTACCGCAACATAGGCCCTTAGCTATATCTCCAGTTCTTCCTGTTGTGGATGATGCATTTAATGATGTTTGCACTGCTCCTGATACTTTACCTCCAGCCCCTGCCAAGCCCGATAGGTTTTACAGGGTACTGGACACTCATCACCACCTATACAAGGCTCCCCTTGCAGATCTTGAGACTATCTCCCAGGGGCCTAAGGCAGTAGCTTCGACCTCAGCAAAAAACCCTCTCCCTTCTGAAAGGGAATCCAGGTCCTTAGAGAGATGGGGTAAAAAAGTATACACCTCTGCTACTCTCTCAGCTAGAGCTTTGAACTGTCAGTTTCATATGATCCAATACCAAGAGTTTATGCTTGATCAGTTAACTAAGAAACTGTCCTCTGATTCCTTAGATAAGAAATATGTTTTAGAAATGGTGAATAACATTCAGCAGGTTAGTAACCATTCTTTAAAATGTGGCTATGATGCACTGGAGGCTTCATTTAGATCAGCCATGACTGGCACAGTTATAAGAAGGCATGCATGGTTGAAAGAACAGGTCTTGCCGGATCATGTTAAAGCAAAGCTATTAGATGCTCCTATGGATAAGGTCAGTCTATTTGGTTCTCCTGCCCAGCAAGTAATGAAGAAAATGGAAGAGAAGGCAAAATCTGTACAAACAGTTAAAGATTTCTTACACGTTCAGCCCCCAAGGTTTAGCAGGAACTGGCCTTCCAAAAATTGGTCCTTTCCAGACTCCTCTAAATCTCAGAGAGGCAGGAATAGACGTCCCAGAGGCAGACATCAATCCAGAGGAGGTGCCTACAGAGGACGCCAGTGGCAAGGCAATAACCAACGAGGCACAGACACAACCACTGCAACAGGACAATCACAGTGACTTGGCTCTGACACCGCCTACCAGGGAACAAATAGCAGCACCCTTAGGCGGAAAGTTAGCCTTATTTTCAAAAAATTGGCACAGTATCACAAGAGACAAGTGGATTTTACAAACTATAGACCAAGGCTACAGGTTTCATTTCCACACCTTACCAGTAAAAAGAGGAATGCCAAACCTACCTCCAAATCAAAAAACAGAAGCTCTAAAACAGATAGCTCAATTAACAAAGATGAGAGCTGTGGAAAGGGTACCACTTACAGAACAGGGCAAAGGATTCTACTCCAGACTCTTCCTAGTACCAAGAAAAGAGAAAAGTTGGAGACCTATTCTCGACCTGTCCTTAAACACATTCATCATTGTTCCAAAATTCAAAATGCTGACCCTACAGCAACTTCTTCCCATGCTGGGCAAGGAGTGTTGGCTGGTAACTCTAGATCTCAAGGAGGCATACCTGCACGTCCCCATACGACCAAATTGCAGAAGATACCTCAGATTTCTTGCAGGATCAGAGCATTATCAATTCTCAGCATTGCCCTTTGGCTTATCTACTGCCCAGAGTATTCACAAAATGCCTGGCATCAGTAATCGCTCATTGCAGGCTACAGGGAATCCAAATTTATCCATACCTGGACGACTGCCTGATACAAGCGGACAACAAAGCAAGCTGACAAAAGACTTACAAAGAGTCATTTGCTTACTACAAGCCCTGGGATACACAGTCAATTTAAAAAGTCAAGACTGATACCATCCCAAACAAGAACATTCTTGGGTGCAGAATTGGACACAGTAAAACAGATGGCATTCCTAACTGCAGAAAAACAAGAACAACTCCCTCTTTACTTCTTGGCATTAACAAAGCAGAACAAACTAACAGCAAGGAAAGTACTGCAGGCCTTGGGCTTCATGGCATCATGCATAATCCTGGTCCCCCATGCCAGACTGCATATGAGAAAGCTACAGTGGTACCTAAAGAATTTATGGTCTCAACACAGGCACAGCTTAGTAACCGAAATACCACTAATCCCATGCCTGAAACAAGAGTTCCTATGGTGGGCTCAAGCATGCCAGTCCAACCCAGGCTTGCCCTTCCACAACTTTCAAGCAAGCCAAACCATCACAACGGACACCTCAGACCTAGGTTGGGGGGCACACATGCTGGACAAATGCATACAAGGATTATGGACTCCAGACCAGCTGCACCTGCACATAAATCAAAAAGAAATGCTGGCATTAAAACTAGCAATCCAGAATTTCAGACCATTCCTCAAAGAAGGCCATTTAATGATAAGGACAGACAACACCACAGTCATGTGGTACATCAACAAACAGGGAGGCACTCATTCATACCCCCTATGCCGAATGACTCTGGACCTATGGAATATGGCTCTGAGCTACAACATCCAGTTACAGGCAATATTTGTACCGGGAAAAGAAAACATCCTAGCAGACATGTTAAGCAGAACTACCTCGGATGCTCATGAATGGATGCTACACCCGGACATCTTCAAGGCCATCACAAACAAATGGGGAATGCCACAAATAGACCTATTCGCATCCCCACTCAATCACCAGCTCAAGAAATTCTGCACAAGGACATACCACCCACTTGCATGGAAGGTGGACTCTCTGTCCTTCAGTTGGAAAGGCCTGACAGCATATGCATTCCCACCTCTTCCTTTGATGCACAAGGTACTACTGAAAATCAAAGAGGAACGTCCAAGGATAATTCTGATAGCTCCAAATTGGCCAAGACAACACTGGTATCCATTGCTGAGGAGCATGTCACTGGGGAGAACGTGGACACTACCCCTGATGCCTTTGATGTTAACTCAGAACGACTACAACATCATGCATCCAAACCTAAAAACTCTGCAACTGACTGCCTGGAACATTACATAACAACAACTAACCCAGATTTATCCCAAAGGGTTAAAGACATTATCCTTGAGGCCCGCAGACCTGCAACAAGAAGGAACTATGCAGGAAAATGGAAAAGGTTTGTCATTTGGAGTACTGAAAGAGGAAAAGATGTGTCAAAGATAGATATTGCTAACATCCTGCAGTACTTGGCAGAGCTTCTCCATACAGGCTGTCCTATTCCTCCATCAAGATACATGCATCAGCTATTTCTGCAGAATACAGCTTCGATCCCCCTGTCTTCTCGCATCCTCTACTCAGGCAGTTCCTCAGAGGAATCAAGAATGTAAAACCTCCTAGGAAACCACCATTACCAGCATGGGACTTGAACTTTGTACTAGAAAAATTGACACTCCCTCCATTTGAACCAGCAGCAACAGCAGATCTTCAACACCTATCCTGGAAAACTGCTTTCCTACTGGCAATTACTTTAGCAAGAAGGGTTTCGGAACTACAGGCCTTAATGGCAGTACAACCCTTCCTAATCTTCCATCAAGATAGTGTCCATGAGAACTAATCCTACATTTATGCCTAAGGTGGTATCCAGAGTGTCTCTAAACCAGGCAATCCACCTACCTACCTTCTTTCCCAATCCACAGAACAGGGGGGAAAGACTGCTGCATACCTTGGATGTACATAGACAGTTGCTACTACCTGGACAGAACCAAGGGCAATAGAAAAACTGACCAGCTTCTAGTAGCTTATGCAACAGGAAGGGAAGGAAAAGCAATTTCCAAACAGACTATCTCCAAGTGGATAGGAAATTGCATAAGATTCTGTTACTCCTACCATGGAAAGCAAATTCCACAGAACATAAGACCTCACTCTACAAGGGCTACAGCCACTACCACAGCTTTCTTACGAGGAGTGGCTACCAAGGACATTATTGAGGCGGCTACTTGGACCTCCGTGCATACATTTGCCAAGCATTACAATTTACCTCTATACTCTAGATCCCGAGCAGGGTTTGCCACTGCTGTATTGCAAGGGATCCTAACTACACCATAATTCTTCTTCCTCCTCCCCTAGTTTGGCTATGGTATTCTACCCATTTGTTTTGACTGCAGATGCATCCTTGAAGGACATAGTACAGTTTTGTACCTACCATAAATGTAGATGTCCGAACAGGATAGCATCTGCAGTCAGGATTACCCACCCTCCTTCCCCACTGTGGTACTCCTAGGGTATTTACCCTCCTTATAGCTAGCTAGGGGGGGATCTCTTATGGTGTATTTGTTTGTATATATGTACATACATGCTTATTTTTTGTGTTTGCCTACTATTTTTTTTGGAAACATGGGCATTTACCCAAAATTTAGTTTTCCAAGAGGGCAACTGGCATCTGGGGCAAGAAACACTGAGGAAAATGGCGTCGGCTGATGCCTTTATACCCGAAGACCAGCAGAGATGACGTCGGGTGAAGTGCGACACCAGCCGAGGCCAGACCCAGACTTTGGAATCCGGCCGACCGAAGGGCTGCCTGACGACAGGACAACCCATTTGTTATGACTGCAGATGCTATCCTGTTCGGACATCTACATTTATGGTAGGTACAAAACTGTACTTTCCTCACTAACCCAGTTCAAGTGCAGCTTGGACAATTGGATGGGAAACCAGAAATTCATCCCTGGTGTGGCACCCATGTCTGTAATGGATGCAGGTAACCTGTAAATGGTTCATCTCCTAAATCCCTCCTTACGCTTCTGACATGTTCTGATACCCTTGATATTTGGGATGCATGGCTAGGCTTAAAAAGGCCCTTGTGGTCGTTGGCCTAGTAAACACCTATGTACCTATGAGGGATCTGTCATTATGGTAACTACATAATCACTTTCTCTCCACTGTTCACATACTTGTGGAAACCATTGTGCTGCTCTTTTACATTGGGAGTCACCCGTTTCGTAACATATTTGCCTCTTTCTCAAATGCCTTGTCTCAATTATTTATTTATTTATTTTCCCCCCGGTTCTGTCACTCATTGTTAGAACTGTAGACACTTCAGTTCAGCCTTGGCTCAAGGGTCTGCTGTATGCCCCCCCCCCCATTTTTTTTATTTATTTATTTTTTTTGTCATCACAGATGGGTTATTCATTAGTTTCTTAGCGCCGCATTTGGAATTTATCACAACTGTTTATTTGCCTCTTTTTGTCTCTACTGTTTAAACTGATATTCTTTTGGCTTCTCTTCAATTCCATTATTTGGGTCAGGATTTTTTTTCCTGTCAAAGTGGCCTCTCTTAGCTTTTATTGTTGGGTTCAAAGACTTTATAGGAGCAGCTGGAATGGGGGTTTGGTTTGGGTAGGAGCTCACGGTGTAGACCCTTGTTCAGCCCCTGTTCAATGTAGTTATTTGGTGCTGCTAAGTTATTCCTCCAGTAAGTTCACTTTTAATGCAGGCTGGCTCTTCAAGTACTTTTTCCTTTTTTGGCCTATAATGTCTTATTTTGGGGTTCTTTATTTTACTGTTTACAATTGGGGACCCATTTCTTCCTAGGTACCCAAGTAGTTTCCTCTCTATCCAGAATGAATGTGTTTTTGGAAGCCTTACAGTCCGGCCCATCTGCATCTTGGGTGTTCCCCACTGTGGATGCCGTTATTGACCTCGTCTCCTGTAGGCCGTGGAATGAACTGGACACTCTGGATCCTATTCCCAGATGACCCGTAAGTTCCTTGGCGCTTCCACCCAAAGACAGCATTGGACCAAGGGGTATCCCTGTAGATGCCATAGTTGTTGCTGCTGCCACCAAGAAGGAGCTAGCAGAGCAAAACTTCACCGTCCATCCCCCTAACAGGGAGTTTAGGGCTTTGGACAGATTTGGGAAGCAGGTCTTTGCGTCAATTACCTTTTATATTGCGAACGCTTAACTACTTGGTGCACTTCACCTGGCTACAGAGGGACTTAATTAAGGAACTGTCTAGCTCTGCCCCAGGGCCCTTGTCTGCAGAGTAACAGAAAACTGTTTCCTCCAGACTTGCCACCCTACAGTCCACCTGTAACGCACCCATGAGACTAATCTTGCTTACCTCAGAGGGTACCTCAAGGGCTGCTGGTTCAGGTATTGCTATAAGACGTCATGCCTGGATGTGGCTTTGTGACTTCGTGGAAACTTTAAAGGCTTCCTTCATCAGTGTTCCTTTTGATGGATCGCCATTGTTCTGCCCCACTGTTAAAGACTCTCATACGTAATGAGAAACACTGAAATACCTTGTCTGTTTTTCTACCCCGCAAAGACCTTTCTCTAGGCATCAGGGTCGTGGTAAAAAAAAATGTGGTTTAAAGAGTCTCAAGGTCCTTTTCAGGAATCCAAGGGAGGACCCCCCCCCCCCCAAGAGGCAGAGTGGGAAACCACTATAATGGTAGATGCCACCAACTTGTCTGACTAGGTCCGCACAATCAAGGATCATGCGATTAATATAAAATAATTCCGCAATGTAGATAAAGCACAAAATGTAAAGTAAACCTGCACTATGACACACTATACTTAAAGAGCAGAATATTTATTAAAGGTAGCTTTGTCGTCGCACTTTGAGTCCAGGTGGACAGTATGTTTTAAAATGTATTATCCACTTATTTTCAATAATTTGTGTGGTTCTTCAGGTCACCGCCTCTTTTAAGCTTTCCTGTATATTTTGTAAAATACAAAAGCAAAATTCGTGAGATGTCTGTCTGTTTACTATGCCTGTTTAACGCATTTGTGTTTAGCGGCCTTCTTGTATCAGTTACATGCTCTCAAATTCTCTGTCTGAACTTTCTATTCATTTTATCTATATAGAAGGCACTACAGATCAGACATTTTTCCATGTATATTATGTTTTTAGTATTACATGTCCCATAGCATGTAAGATGGAATGGTTTTAGACTAACTAGATGCTTAAAAGTTGTTTCTGTGAAGGCATACCTGCAGAATTGACCGTTGTTACATTTTTGGGTTCCACACTTGGATATATATACTTCTGTTTTTTTGTAACATGAGATTTTTTTAAATTACTAGACTTTTTTATACCCAAAGTTAGCTTATCTACTTCTGTGTCTTTAAAAGTAGGAATATATTGTAACATGTACCAAGGTTTTTAATAATATCCTGTATTTGAGGAGTATGAATATTTTTGGGTAAACGCACCTGAATAAAAGCCCTATTTGTGTGTTTAACTTTGCCATTATTACTTCATAAAGTAATATGATTATTAGAAAATATAGGTTTGACTTTTATCATTGCTATCTTGTTGTATTCATTACATTATGTTCCTTTTAACCTTTTTTAAGTTGCTTGACTGTCCCTTTCTGGAGACAGTCAGGGGGTGCTGCTTGTCCTTGCACCCAGACGCCTGGTTAGCCATCACAAACGATTGTTGGGTGCAAAGGATCATATCCGGAGTATATTCCGTTCTTTATTTACAAATACCAAAATCAAGGAAAAATCTCCTTTATGGTCCAACCAATCAGAATTACAATTTATGAAGCTACTAAGAAAGTGTCATCCAGAGGGTCCCACCAGACCAAATCGGATCCTGAATCTACTCCAGGTTCTTTTTGGTGCCAAAAAAAAGAGAGACTTGAGGCCAGTCTTGGAGCTGCTATTCCTAAAGAAATCAGTCCACAGCTCAAAGTTCTGTATATTCACGGTCCAGTCCATTCCACCACCGGAGTTTTCACCATCTCCTAAAATCAAAAAACACAAGGAAAAATGGAGTCACTCTGTTCCTTCATCCCGGACAGTTACGAACTGAGTTGGCACTGAGCTTCTTCAGTGCCCTCGGTGCAGGCCTCTTTGGCACCGGGCCCTGTGTCTTCCCCCGCGGTGCAGTCTGTGACTCCTATTTCGGTTCAAGCTTTGACACCATCGGCTACAGTGCCATCCTCTGTTCCGACACCGGCTTTGATGATCATATCTGCTTTGGCACCATCCCTGGCCATGGGGCTGGTAGCTTATTCGGCTCCACAGACTATGATCTCTGTTCCTAAGATTGAACATATCCCAAGAACCAGATACTGTCCACCTTAAGACCCTTTTTCGGGGCACCAGTTTAGCCCCTTTCTTGAAAGACCTGACTCTCCTTCAGTAGCCTCCTATAGATCCACCAGGAGCCTTTCTGAACAAGATGTAGTGCGGGTTGTGGACCAGCTTCTGGCAGCTAGGGGATTGCCCACCCTGGCTAGACCTTCCGTCCCCTTTGGCTCTGAACCCTTCACAGCATACTCGCCTGTTTATCCTCCTCCGACCTCTACCCAGGCCCCGGAGATCTTGGTACAGATGACCACCCCGGTGCATACTGTTGTGGTACCATGACAACCTCGGTGCATACTGGCTCAGACTGCGGAGTTTTCCCTTTCGGCATTGACCTCCCTTGCTGCATCGGCTCTGTTGGAGCTGGTATACTCTTGGAGCAGTGTTTTGGACTGTCGGCACCTTGGTACCTAGCCCAGTGCCTATTTTTTCTCTGGCGCCATGTATGTCCACTGCTCCAACAGCTTCCAGTTCTCTCAGGGCTCCTCACCTGGAGGCAGGCTCCTCAGGGCGTGATGTGACCCTGGTTCCGAGGTTGTCCTTCTCTGTTCCAGGCTCACATCCCTCTTTGGGCGGGCCTACTTTCCAGGTGATGGAGAGGATTCTTGCCTCCACAGGCTTGCAGTCAGCATCAATAGCATCGACATCAGAACCCCCCCCCCCCCTAGCATGCAGCTGTCCCAATCCCCTACTTTGGGATCCCGGGCACTGGAGCCACAAGACCTCCCTTTGAAGGAGTCCTCCTCAAAAGATCCTACTGGGGGCCACCCCGGAAGAAACGGTGCAAGAGGAAGCACCTTGATTCCCTGAGGAATCTGTGTTCATGCAGGCCTTCCATGCCCGGCCATCTATTTTCTGGGTGACCCCACCTGTGCGTGAGCTTATAAAGATGATCTTGCAGTGCACCTGGAAGGCCTCGGACAACGTAGAACCTGTCCCCCATAGGCAGGACAAAATTATATCTATCCACGAAGACCAACCCAATTGGCACAAGCAGTTGACTGTTGATTCCATGGTCGTGGCAGCGGCAATCAAGAGGGAACTGGCAGGAGATAGTTCCACTGTCCATCCTCTGAACAGGGATTTTTGGACCATGGACAGACTAGGCAAACGGACTTGTGCTTCAGTGACCTTTGCCTTTCGGTCGCTGAACTATCTGGCACACTTCACTCATCTCCAAACAGACGTAATTTCTGAAATCTCTCCCTCTTTGGTGGAGGTACTGCCTGATGATGTGTGTGACACTTGCCTCACAGCTAGCTACCCTTGAATCTATCTCGAACTTCTCGATGTGTTTGATATCTCCCAGAACCGAGGGGGCAGCTCAAGCTGCCGCATCAGGCATTGTTGTGAGACGTCATGCTTGGATGCGTTTGTGTGATTTCGCAGACTCCTTTAAATCTTCCTTCAACGTGCCTGTCAACGAATCTGCACTTTTAGTTCCCAAAGTACGAGACACTAGCACAAAGTGAGAGACAGAAAGACCTGGTCTGCTGTGGGCATAAGTTTTTCTACCCCAGAGGTCCTACTCCAGGAACCAGAGGGGAGGGAAATTGCGGTTCAAGAAATCCCAAGGATATTTTCGTGACACTCATTGTGAGCAATCCCCCCGGGGCAGAGGGGGCAACTCATCTGAAGATGCCCTTTTCAGGGTAGAGGGGGTCCGCTTAAACAGGGCACTAGAGATTCCTTCTCCTGCCAACCCTAGCAGCGGCCCGATTGCTTTCCTCTGAGGGTCATTTTTCTCTGCACCTTCCAACCTGGCAACTTGTTACTAACGATGTTTGTGTGCACAGATTAATATCCAGAGGCTACCAGATACCTTTTGATTTAACTCCCAGACCCATCAAACAAATCCTCGATGTACCCACCCAGTCAAGGGGAGGTAGCAGCCTATGAAATAGAAAAGCTGCTAAGAAAGGGAGTCCTCCAACCAGTACCCACCAGACCAGCGAGGATCCGGGTTTTACTCTAGGTTCTTTTCAGTGCCAAAAAAGACAGGGGACTGGAGACCCATCCTGGATATCAGCCTATTGAACAAATTAATCAAACCTCAAAAATTCTGGATGGTCACGGAACAGTCCATTCTCCCATTACTAGGGAAAGACAAGTGGATGTGCTCTATAGATCTCCAGGAAGCGTTTTACCACATAAAGATGGATCAGTGCTCCGGAGATTTCTCCACTTTTGGCTGGGAGCTGATCACTACCAGTTTAGGGCACTGCCATTCGGTCTCTTGACAGCCCCCCCCCCCCCCCCTAATCTCCACAGCCTCAAGCTCACAGCTTGGTTCCTCCACTTCCATTAATTGCTAGGCTGCCTGATATCTCATCTCCCGTTTGCGAGATTCATCTGACTTCACACGCACCTTCCACCCGAAAAAAATTATTCTAGTAAATGGACTAGGTTCTCTACTTGGGCCAAGATCAGAAAATAGACCCTTTCTCTATGCCTAGTCAAAAGATCCTATAATAACGGACTACCCTTCTACATGCAGGAGCCTCAGCATTGGCAGTCATTGTGCATTTTAGCAGCGATCGCAAATTTTCATAATGGATTTGATAATTCTTCCCTTATGTCACACCGTCTGTGCAAAACCTTTTTGAAAGGAGTATTACACATTAAACCTGAAGTCAAGCCCCCCATAGAACTGTGGGACTTGACTTTGGTACTTCAGTCATTAACAAGCCCTCCTTTCGAACCTTCTGATTCATGTGATATAAATTTTTTATCATGGAAGACTCTACTTCTGGTAGCACTTACCTCCGCGAGAAGAGTATCTGAGTTGCAGGCCTTGAGTGTCAAGAGACCTTAGTTGAACTTCCACAAGGATAGTGTTCCTTCGTACTGACCCAACTTTCTTGCCCAAAGTAATTTCTGGATTTTTCCATTAACAAATCTATTGACTTGCCAGTTTTCTTCCCTCCGCATTCAAACAGAGAGGGTAATATCTTTTGCACACCCTTGATGTTTATAGGCAGCTTTGTTTTTATTTGGACAGACTGAATCTGTCAGGAAAATGGATCTATTGTTTTAGCCTTTGCGGGACCCAGATTGGGTAAACTTGTCTTCAAAGTGAATCTATCATCCTGGCTTAGAAACATCATTACCTTTATCTACCATCAGAATAAACTGTCCTTACTTTCCAGAATAAAGGCTCATTCTACTAGATCGGTGGCTACTTCTGTGGCTATGTCCTTCAAGAATGCAACTGCAGTCATAACATATGGGTTGTCCTGCCTCAGGCAGCCCTTGGTCGGCCGGATTCCAAAGTCTGGGTCCGACGTCGGCTGATGTCGCATTTCTCTCCGACGTCAGGGCGGCTGGAGTATATAAGCATCAGCCGACGCCATCTTCTTCAGTCTTTCTTGCCGCGCGGTGCCCGAAGCAGAAGCCGTTCGCAAGTGCCGGTCGGTCACCTCCTGTATTCTTCTAAACCGAAGTCATCAAAAAAGCTAAGTACCCCGTTGGGGACCTTTTCTTGCCTCAGCCGATGCCAGAAATTACTGAATAAGTGAATAATTGTTTGTCTTGTGGTAAACAAATACCTCATAAGGATTTCCACTCTTACTGCCTCCCTTACCTTGGCCCAGACCACGACGTCTCGGCCTGTGTCGCCTGTGCTCGCTTCAGTAAGCGCACTCTCAGGCGCCGGGCGGAGTTCGCAGAAGACTTCTTCGGCGACAAATTCCATTATACAATGCCGTCGGAACAACCGACAACGCAGACTCCTAAGAAACGAAAAGACCGGGACCGACATCCTCGGCCCGCGTCTTCCACCGACACCACGACTAAACTAACCGCGAGTGCCCCGGTTCCCTCTGAGTCGGTTATTCCACCGCTCCGAACCGAAGACACTGCTTTACTGATGCCTCCGATACCGGAGACCACTCCGCCAGTTATTGATTTTCCTCCG
Organism: Protopterus annectens; assembly: GCF_019279795.1. Taxonomy (NCBI): domain Eukaryota; kingdom Metazoa; phylum Chordata; order Ceratodontiformes; family Protopteridae; genus Protopterus; species Protopterus annectens. The sequence goes on along the minus strand of NC_056731.1, from coordinate 1,752,842,901 downwards.
GATACTGAAACCGAGGAAATGCCCGAGACCATTGCTGTTGATAAGGTCACTCCTGCACGTGGAGCAGCTAGGCCTCCCATGTCCATGTCTATCAAGGCCTACACACGTGCTAAGGCAGCCAGCAAGTCCAAGCATCTTGCTGCTAAAACCTTACCTCAGCCTACTCCTGAAACACAAATCGTGTCTATGGCAGCAGATTTAATTTCCCTGATCAGAGGTTCCCAGGCCCATTCTGAGAGAGGATCCCAGCCTCCTCCTGACAAAAGGCCCAGGGTTGAACCCTCTGACCCTCTTCCTTCAGATGAAGATTCTGAGGACTCTGTTCACTCCTTCCAGACCTATGAGGATTCAGATGCAGAGGACTCCATTCCCTCTGCCTCCCCTCCTGAGGATATTTCTTTTGGGGGCATTCCATGAGGGAGCATTTCAAGTGGCAAGGCCAGGAATATTCTGATTCCAGAAAGCGCCTTCGAACCTTCCTTAAAAAGCCCCAGCACAGACCCTTAGCTATACCTCCTGTGCTTGATGTTTTGGATGATTTGTATTCTGATTCCAGTGTCACCCCTGATACTCTTCCTCCTGCCCCTGCCAAGCCTGACAGATACTATAGGGTTCCAGAAACCCATTCTCATTTCTTTAAGGCCCATGCTGTTGATTTAGAAACAATTTCCCAGGGGCCTAAAGGGGTTTCAGCTACCACCTCCAAAAATCCTTTGCCTTCTAACAGGGAAGTAAGGTCCTTAGAGAGATGGGGGAAGAAGGTTTACACTTCCACTACTTTGAGAGCTCTCAATTGTCTTTCACATGTTTCAATATCAGGATTTCCTGTTAGATGATTTACAGAAAACTTTGGCCTCCCCTGAACCCTTAGATAGGAAGTCTTTGCAGGAGACTGTGCATAATGCTCAACAGGTTAGCAATCACTTTCTACAGTGTGGATATGATGCATTGGAGGCTTCATGTAGGGCAGCTATGACAGGGGCGGTCATTCGCAGACATGCATGGTTGAAAGAACAACCCTTACCAGATCATGTTAAGGCAAAACTTCTTGACGCACCCTTGGAAAAGAACAAGCTTTTTGGTGCTAATGCTAAAGATGTGTTAAAATCCATTGAGGAAAAAGCCAAGTCAGTTCAGACAGTAAAAGATTTCCTTCAGGTTCAGCCACCCAGATTCAGCAGGAACTGGCCTTCTAAAAACTGGTCCTTTCCTAATCCTGAAAGATCACAAAGAGGAAAAAGCAGGCGTGGTCGAGGAAGAGGCCAGTACAGAGGATCCTACAGGGGACGACAATGGCAACCAACAAACCAAAGAAGTGACACAGGAGTTTCTCCTGCCCCGCAGGGTCAATCTCAATGACGTTCCTCTACTTCCGCTAACCAAGGAGCAAACAGAGGCTCCTTTGGGCGGAAAGTTATCTCTGTTTTCAAAAAATTGGCACAAACTAACAACAGACAAATGGATTTTGGACATTATAGACCACGGTTACAGGTTCCACTTCCACACTTTGCCAAGAAAACAAGGCATGCCAAACCTTCCACAAAATCAGAGGGCAGAGGCTATAAAGCAAATTTCTCTGCTTGCACAGATCAAAGCAATAGAAAAAGTTCCACAACAAGAACAAGACCAGGGGTTTTACTCAAGACTGTTCCTTGTTCTAAGAAAAGTCAGTCAATGGAGACCAATACTGGACTTGTCCGCTTTAAACACTTTCCTCATAGTACCAAAGTTCAAAATGCTGACTCTACAGCAACTCCTTCCCATGCTGGGCAAGGGGTCTTGGCTGATTACTCTGGACCTCAAGGAGGCATACCTGCATGTCCCTATCAGGCACAGCTGCAGAAAATACCTCAGATTTCTTGCAGGGCCAGAGCATTATCAATTCTCAGCATTGCCATTTGGCTTATCTACTGCGCCCAGAGTATTCACGAAATGCCTGGCATCAGTAATTGCTCATTGCAGGCTCTAGGGGATTCAAATCTACCCGTACCTGGACAATTGCCTCATACAAGCGGACAACAAACTAACTTTGACAAAAAAACTTGAATTATGTCATACACTTGCTACAGGCTCTGGGATACACAGTCAACTTTCAAAAGTCAAGACTTCAGCCATCCCAGCAAATAACCTTCTTAGGAGCCAAACTAGACACAGCCTCTCAAATGGCTTACCTGACAGAAGACAAGCAAAAGAAGTTAACCCATTACTTCAAAAGTTTAGCAAAGCTCACCCAAATGACTGCAAGGAGTTTCCTACAGGCCCTGGGTTACATGGCATCCTGCATCTTCCTGGTTCCACTAGCAAGACTACACATGAGAAAGCTTCAGTGGTACTTAAAAAGCTTATGGTATCAACACAGCAACAACCTAGAAGCAAATATCCCACTCATTCCATGTCTTCAAAAGGAATTTCTATGGTGGGCCTCAGTAAGCCAGTCAAACATAGGTATGTCATTCAAAAAGCCTCAGATAACACAGACCATGACCACAGACGCCTCAGACCTTGGATGGGGGGGCACACATGGAAGGCAGATGTATTCAAGGACAATGGTCTCCAAAGGAAACACATCTGCATATCAGGCAAAAAGAAATGTTAGCAGTAATGCATGCCATCGAGGCCTTTGGGCAACAACTTCAACAAGGCCACCTATTAATACGGACAGACAACACCACAGTGATGTGGTACATAAACAAGTAGGGGGGCACTCATTCTTACCCCCTTTGCAGACTGACTATGAATCTTTGGGAAAAATCACTGGGCCTAAACATACAACTACAATCCCAGTTTGTTCCAGGCAAAGACAATGTTCTGGCGGACAGTCTAAGCAGGAATTTCCTAGACCCCCACGAATGGAGGCTACATCCAGACATCTTCCTACGACTCACCTCAACATGGGGCAGGCCGGACGTAGACCTATTTGCCACCCACCTCAATCATCACTTACAAAAGTTCTGCTCAAGGACATATCATCCACAAGCATGGAAAACAGATGCCCTCTCATTCAACTGGAGCACCCTGATAATCTATGCATTTCCACCTCTGCCACTGATGACCACAGTGTTATTAAAGATCAAAGCAGACAAGCTGAAGGGGATCCTAATAGCTCCAGACTGGCGAAGACAACACTGGTACCCACTACTACGGAGCATGTCACAACAAAACTTGGGCCCTTCCACAATGGCCCCAACTTATGACTGAACACAACTTCAGGACAGTTCATCCCAACATCCAGACGCTACAGCTGACAGCTTGGGAAATCCCATAAATAACCTTGATTTACCTCTCTCCAAGGAAGTTCAACGGATATTAACAGAAGCCCGCAGACCATCCACCAGAAAAGTTTACTCAGCCAAATGGAAGAGATTCAGCATTTGGAATACCAACAAGGGTCATGATGCCTCATTTTTGAGCATTCCTCTTATCCTGGAATACTTGGCAGATATGCTGCATAAAGGACTTTCATTCTCTTCCATAAAAATTCATGCTTCAGCTATATCAGCTAGATGCAACACTGACCCACCTGTGTTTTCACATCCTTTGTTAAGGCAATTTCTTAGAGGAATCAAGAATATAAAGCCCCCAAGAAAGGCACCAGTACCATCTTGGGACCTCAATTTTGTTCTAGAAAAATTCACTTTACCTCCCTTCGAGCCAGCAGCTTCTGTGGATTTACAATTTCTTTTCTGGAAGACAGCTTTCCTGTTGGCCATTACCTCAGCAAGAAGGGTTTCGGAATTACAGGCCTTAATAGCAATACCACCGTTCATAACCTTTCACAGAGACAGGGTCTCCTTACGAACCAACCCTACCTTTCTGCCAAAAGTGGTATCTAGGGTTGCCTTAAATCAAGCAATTCACCTGCCTACTTTCTTTCCTAATCCTGAGAACAAAGGGGAAAGACTGTTGCATACCTTGGACATACACAGACACCTTCGCTACTACCTAGACAGAACCAAGACCAGTAGGAAGTCTGACCAGCTTTTTGTAGCTTACGCCCCTGCAGTACAAGGAAAAGCAATTTCTAAATGGACAATTTCAAAATGGATTGGACATTGCATCAGATTCTGTTATTCCTTCCATGGAAAGAGTGTGCCAGCCAATGTCAGACCACACTCCACCAGAGCTACAGCCACCTCTACAGCCTTCTTAAGAGGGGTGCCTACAAAAGACATTCTAGAAGCTGCTACATGGAGCTCCATGCATACATTTTCCAAGCACTACAACCTCCCTTTATATTCCAGATCCAGAGCAGGCTTTGCTTCGGCAGTCCTGCAGGGACTGATAGCTACACCATCCCTTTCTTAGAGCATACCACCTCCCCCAGCTAAGCTATGGTATTCAACCCATATGTTATGACTGCAGTTGCATTCTTGAAGGACATAGTACAGTTTTGTATCTACCATAAATGTAGATGTCCGATAGATATGCAACTGCAGTCGGGTTTTCCCTCCCTCCATCCCCTCTATGCCTTGAGTTCACTCCTCTCCCTGTTATCCTTAGCTGGGGATATCTGTTATGGTGTATCTGTTTATTGCTTATTTGTTGTCTGGAAACCTATTTTTGTCTTCCAATTTGATTACAGCCTTCCTTAGAGGGCACCTGGCATCTGGGGCAAGAAACACTGAAGAAGATGGCGTCGGCTGATGCTTATATACTCCAGCCGCCCTGACGTCTGAGAGAAATGCGACATCAGCCGACGTCGGACCCAGACTTTGGACTCCAGCCGACCGAGGGCTGCCTGAGGCAGGACAACCCATATGTTATGACTGCAGTTGCATATCTATCGGACATCTACATTTATGGTAGGTACAAAACTGTACTTTTCATTCCAGAGCCTCTGTGGAGATCTGCGCAGCAGCCACTTGGGCAAGACCTCATAACTTTATCACTCATTGCAAATTGAATTTGCCTCCAGGGGACGAGCTTTGGTGCTCAGGAATATCCTTCCTTAGGGCCACCCAGGACTTGAGTAGCTGGGGACTCTGTCCTATCGGTAAGGAATGAATAAAGATTTACAACATCAGATAAAGAAGCTATGTGTTACCATAACGTTCCATCTGTGTTGTAGATCTTTATTCATTTATTACTTACCACCCTCCTTCCCTCTGCCTGGACTCCAGGTGGATTTGCTCAGACAGAGCCTCCTACTGTTTCTCTTACTCTCTCTATAGTATAGGGGCGAGCAAACTCTATCTGGAGAGACTGAGGGGCATTATGGGCAGGTCTTAGCAGAGAGTTTTTGGCTGGTGTGAGCTTGGAAATGTCTGTTCTGAGGAGGAAACCGAAGTCCTATCTGTAATGAATGAATAAAGATGTACAACACAGATGGAACGTTATGGTAAGACCCAACTTTTTTTGGAATGGCCCAGCCATTTGTAGAAAAAATAAACATGACAATGCCTTGGCGAAACATGTTTTTTGCCACCCAGACCATTCTTTTAAATTTATGGTGATGGATCAGATCACTGAGAAAAAAAGGGGGGGGGGTCCAACTTGCTTAAAATTGGAAGAGCTTGAACTTATCTGGCAGATTAGATTAAATGCATACAATGCCCCTGGCTTAAACGAAAACTGCTTTATTAGCAGTATTTTGAAGATTAAAAGTTTAATAAGATGAACTTGTTTGAAGTTAATTACACTTTTAATTTCATTTTAGTATTGTTGTCTTAACATTTTTACTTTCTTGATTTTACTGTTATGCTATTGCTTGTTTTAGGTTTTATGTAGGAGGTATAATATAAAATAGTTTGCACTGTAGGTAGTTTTGTAGATGTTCTTCGTGTTTCACTGTTGCAGTCATAACTGTAGGGTGCTCCTGCCGGCAGGCAGCCCGAGGTCGGCCAGAATCCCAAAGTCTGGGTCCGGCGTCGGCTGTACAAGCTAGTACCCTGACGTCAGTACGCTTTGGTACATAGCCCTCAGCCGACGCCATCTTTTCCAGTCTTTCTTGCCGTGCGGTGGAAAGCAGCTCACAAGTCGTTGGCTGGCGATTTTCGAACAGCGTATTTTGTTGTTGTCGGTCCGAAGTTCTTACTTCTCTTCTCAAAGCTAAGTACCCCGTTGGGGAATCTTTTTCTTGTTCCTCCGATGTCAGAAAAAGTTAATAATTGTATCATAAAGATTTCCACTCTTACTGTCTACCTTGCTTAGGCCCTGACCACGACGTTTCTTGTTGTCGGTTCTGTGCCAGGTTCAACTCTCGTACTATCAAGCGCAAGTACGATTGGGCTTTAATTTATTTTGGCAGACGCTTCAATTATAGAATGTCGTCGGACACTACCGGAATTCAAAAGAAGCGCAAAGACAAAGACAGGCCTCCGAGGTCCAAACAGGACTCGTTGCAGCTGGAGCCAGCGTCCGGTTCGGTTGTCGTCAGTGAGGCGCTTTTGCAGCCCCTGTCGTCCGCCACTTCTGAACCGATGGCCGATACGGACTCCCATGGGGAGCCATCAAGGCCCACTATTTTAACTGCTGCAGGACCTTCGGACATCGCTCCTTCAGATGGGTCCGGAACCGCTGTGCAGGTACCGGTTTCTGAGGGGGTTTTCAGGCCTACTCACATCACTATTTCAAAGGCAAAGACAAAGACTCCTGTTAAGTCTAAAGCTGCTTCTGAATCCACTCCCAGGACACAAAAGCAATTATTAAAGATGGCTGAAGATTTGCTTACAATGATTAGGGGTTCTCACCCCCCTCCTGAGAAAAGGCCTCGACAGGATGTTACTCTGGATTCCTCTGACCAGGCTTCTGTATCTTCTGTTTCTTCCTCAGATCAGGACTATTCCTTTCCTCCTTATGAGGATTCGGATGCTGAGGACTCTACCCTCGGCCTCTCCGCCTCAGGATTTTTCTTTTGGGGAAACCTTGCATGAGATGAGGGAACATTTTCATTGGGAAGGACAGGAGTATTCTGCTTCCAAGAAGAGGCTTAGGGAATTTCTTCTTCTTCCTCAGCATAGGCCTTTAGCTATCCCTCCTGTTTTGGACATTGTAGATGATGCTTTTTCTGAGGCTAATTTGAATCCTGATTCCATGCTTCCTGCTCCTTCTAAGCCTGATAGATTCTATAGGGTTCCTGACTCTCACTTGTTTTTATTTAAAAACCCTTCTGCGGATCCTGAAACTATTTCTCAGGGCTCTAAGGCTGCTAAGGTTGCTACTTCTAAAAATCCTATTCCCTCTGAGAAGGATTCTCGTGCTTTAGACAGGTGGGGAAAAAAGGTATATACTTCTGCTACCCTGTCTGTAAGGGCTTTAAATTGCCAGTTTCATATGTTTAAGTATCAACAATTTCTTTTGTCTGTTTTAAAGCAAAAGCTTGCTTCCCTTCCTGCTTGTGCAGAGGATAAGGAACTTCAGGATGTCTTGCATGCTACTGAACAAGTGAACAAGCATAGTTTACATTGTGGTTTTGATGCTTTGGATGCTTCTTGCAGGGCTGCAGCCTCTGGTACTGTTATCAGGAGACATGCCTGGCCGTGAACAAAGTTTACCTGAACAGGTTAAGGCTAAGTTATTAGATGCCCCTGTTCAACATGATGTTCTTTTTGGATCCAAGGCTGAGGAAGTTATTAAAAAGATGGAAGAAAAGGCGAAGTCTATGCAGACTGTAAAAGATTTCTTGCAAGTTCAGCCTCCTAGATTTTCCAGGAATTGGCCCTCTAAAAATTGGTCCTTTCCCACGTCTGACAGGCCTCAAAGGGGAAGATATAGGTGCTCCAGAGGTCGTGGTCAAGGTCAGGCCTCTTACAGATCTAGACAATGGACTGCTTCTTCACCTAGAAGGGGAGACGACAGATCCCAATCTCAAAGAAAGCAAACTCAATGACTCTCTCGGTTGGGCTACAGGACCCCTTCACCTGGATGCCCTTCTCGGAGGAAAACTGTCTCTTTTTTACAGAAATTGGACTCATTATTACCCAGGACAGATGGGTATTGGACGTGATTTTAAAAGGTTACAAATTCCACTTTCACACTTTGCCAAGGGCTCACGGTTGGCCAGATCTGCCAAAACATCAATGGTCAGAGGCCTTAACTCAAGTGGATGCTCTTCTGGCCATGAGAGCCATAGAGCCTGTTCCACTCTCGGAGATGGGAAAAGGTTTTTATTCAAGACTGTTTCTGGTTCCCAGAAAACAAAACTCATGGAGACCTATTCTGGACCTTTCTGTGTTAAACACCTTTTTGGAAATTCCAAAATTCAAGATGCTTACTCTGCAGCAACTAATTCCAATGCTCTCTCTGGACGCCTGGATGGTGACACTGGACTTAAAGGAAGCCTATTTACATATTCCCATCAGGCAGGAACGCAGGAAATTCCTCAGGTTCAAGGCAGGTTCGAGGCACTTTCAATTCTCTGTACTGCCCTTTAGTTTATCTACTGCGCCCAGAGTCTTTACCAAGTGCCTGGCACCAGTAGTGGCTTACTGCAGACTTCAGGGGATCCCGATTTACCCCTATTTGGACGACTGCCTTATTCAGGCAGACAGCAAAGATCTTCTGCTTCAACATCTGGACTTTGTTCAACGTCTTCTCCTCCTACTGGGATTCTCAGTGAACACAAAAGTCACATTTGATCCCTTCTCAACAAATGGTATTCTTGGGAGCCCTCTTAAATACAACCTTACAAAGGGCCTTCCTCACTGCAGAAAAACAAACTCAGCTGGCTTCTACTTTCAGCACCTTAGCAACTCTATCTCAGCTCACTGCAAGGAAATTCCTGCAGGCTCTGGGCTACATGGCTTCCTGCATTCTGTTGATTCCAAACGCAAGGCTTCATATGAGAAAGCTTCAATGGTATCTGAAAAGTGTATGGTCACAGCATTACCACGATCTGGATATTCTGATTCCTCTGATCCCCTGCCTTCAGAGGGAGTTCCTCTGGTGGTCCAGGGTATGCGCTTTAAACGAAGGAAAGCCTTTTCGTCTTCCTCAACCTACTCAAATCCTAACCACGGACGCCTCGGATTATGCTTGGGGAGCACACTTTCTAGACAATTGCCAGCAGGGAAACCTGGACAAAGGACCATCTTCACTGGCACATCAATCTGAAGGAAATGTTGGCAGTTCAAAATGCCCTTCTAGCCTTCAAGAACCTTTTGCAACCAGGGCCTCTGCTAATTGACAGACAACACCACGGTCATGTGGTACATCAACAAGCAGGGGTTCTCATTCGTACCCCTTTGCAGACTAGCTATGGCTTTATGGGACACAGCTCTAAATTTGAATCTACATCTCCAGGCTCAATTCATTCCAGGGAAACAGAATCTCTTAGCAGACAGCCTGAGCAGAAACATTTCAGATCCTCACGAATGGATGCTAGACACCAACTTATTCAACAGGATTACTGCAGTTTGGGGATGTCCCCAGATAGATCTGTTTGCATCCCATCTCAATCATCAGCTGCCTCGCTTTTGCACCAGGTCCTTCCACAAAACAGCTTGGAGAGTGGATGCCCTGTCCTTCAGCTGGAGAAGCCTTTCGGCGTATGCCTTCCCTCCTCTTCCTCTACTACCTCGGGTATTACTGAAGATAAAACAGGACAAGTCCAAGTTCCTCATCTTGATTGCTCCAAATTGGCCTCGACAGTTTTGGTATCCAACTTTAAAGCACCTGTTCTTGGGGCCTCCTTGGATTCTCCCTCTGAACCCTTCTCTTTTGTCCCAGCATCAGGGTCAGTTACTACATTCCAATCTCAAGACCCTTTGCCTGGCAGCTTGGCTCTTCAAAGGAATTTGATTTCCTCTAGTCTTCCCAAACAAGTTTTGGATGTTCTTTTGGAAGCTAGACGGCCTAGCACTAGGAAATCCTATGCCTCTAAATGGAAGAGGTTTTGTATTTGGATGCAGGACCGAGGCTCGGATCCTCTGGTACCTGATCTCTCTTCTATTTTGCTTTACCTTTCTGAACTTTTATCTAAAGGACTTTCCTTTTCTTTCATTAAGGTTCATGCTTCTGCTATTTCATGCATTTCAGTTCTGATCCTCCTGTTTTTTCTCATCCTTTGGTGAAGCAATTCTTGAGAGGGGCTAAAAATTTGCGGCCTCCCAGGACCCCTCTTATCCCTGCCTGGGATCTTAATTATGTTTTAGAAAAACTTACTTTGCCTCCTTTTGAGCCTGCTGCATCTTCAGATATTAAGTTTTTATCTTGGAAGACTGTTTTTTTATTAGCTTTGACCTCTGCCAGAAGGGTCTCAGAGTTGCAAGCTCTCATGGCTGTGGAACCATACCTTATTTTCCATCAGGACAGAGTATCCCTGAGGACCAATCCTACTTTCATGCCTAAGGTGATTTCGAAAGTGGCTTTAAATCAGACAATTCACCTTCCTACTTTCTTTCCAAATCCTCAAAATAAAGGGGAAAGGATTTTGCATTCATTAGATGTGCACAGACAGTTACGATTTTACCTGGACAAGACTAAAGAGTTCAGAAAGTCTAATCAATTGTTTTTCTTTTGCCTCCAGTTCTCTTGGAAAACCTATTTCTAAACAAACTATTTCCAAATGGATTGCTTATGGAATCAGATTTTGTTACACTCATCATGGGAAACGGTTTCCAGGTACCATTAGAAGTCATTCTACTAGAGCAGCTGCCACTTCTACAGCTTTCCTCAGAGGAGTCCCTACCAAGGATATCTTGGAAGCTGCCACTTGGAGTTCTGTGCATACTTTTTCCAAGCACTACAATCTCCCCCTGTTTTCTAAGACCAGGGCAGGCTTTGCCTCTGCTGTCTTGCAGGGTATTCTTGCCTCTATCTAAAGCCTCCTCCCCTTTTACACTGCTTTGGGATTCCAAACACACCAAACCTCTCACGTGGAGCGATGCACGGCCAACCAAACTACGCAAATTACACAACGGCCAGCAGGTTCTGTTCCAAAAACATTTTATTGAAGAATGTACATAGGATATAAGAATATATCCTGCTCCAAACCGGTTTCGGTTACCCTTCTTCAGTGGAGCTGAAAAATGTGAAAAAAGCCAAACACAACATCTGATTCCCTTTTATAGTGTCAGTCAACACAATAAACCAATCAAAATTCAAACACAAGTTCTTAATATTGAATGGGACCAGCACCCCATATTGTGAAAAAAAACAATTATTATATAAACAAATATGGGCCTTGCACAATGACATACATGTATACATCAAAAATAATATATGTAGACCTAAATCAAAAATAAAAATTGAAATAAAAATAAAAATAAAATATACAGGAATATCAATCACATTGTCAGACTCAAATATAAATATATAGAGCAAAATAATTGCTGATATGTTTCATAAACAGCAAAAAGTTCTACCTAAATATAACATTGATAAGTTGTTATATAATATTCTGGTATTATATAAGATCATATCTATCATAATAATGCAGGGATATATATCACAAAAAATGTACTATAGATGATCATTAATACCTGGCGGGAATAATGCACCCAAATGTATGATCCAGTATTTCTCTTTTTGTGTCAAAATATTTTCCCAACCTTGTTGATGACTCCTATCACCAACAATCCTGTCAATAATAGTGAACTTGAATTTTGCCGTGGGATGTTTCATAGTATGTAAATAAAGGGCATTAGTAGATTTTTTATTTTTAATGTTACTCCTATGTTCCCAAATTCTGATTCTAAGAGGCCTAGAGGTCTTGCCCACATAAAATGCAGAGCATTGACAGGTGGCAAGATATATCACCCAACTCATCGAGCAATTACCAAAAAATTTTAAATCATAGACTTTACTAGTGTTGGCACTACTGAAAGATTTGGATTTGTTAATATCCAAACAGGACGTACAATGTCCACAAGGAAAAGTGCCAATCAATTCTTTGCCCATAATGGTGAGCTGTTTATACCTTGCCCCTCCACTGCCATGATGTTTGAAATGTGAAAACATAGAGCCTAAAGTCTTGCCCTTTCTATAAGAAAATTGACAACGTGTCCCAAGGTGTTGTCTAAGAATGTCATTAGCCATCAAGATATTCCAATTTCTCTCCACTACTCCTCTAATAACCTGATTATTCCTGCCATATGTAGTAACCAATCTCAAGACCTCATCCCCTTTTTTATCTTGATGATGGTCCTGATATTGTAAAAGCTGGTCCCTGGTTTTTTTGTCTGACCAATATTTAGCAGATTTGATATCAAACACAGCATACCCTCTATCATAGAATCTATTAAAAAGATCCAAACTGGCTATCTCATAGTCTTCCTGACTGGAATTCTTTTGATACGGCAGAATTGAGATTTGGGGATGTTCCGGAAAAGTGTGGCGGGGGTGCATGCTCGAGGCATGTAGCAGTGTATTATATTCGGGATATTTCCTATATATTTTTGTGCCTAGCGTGTTATCTGGCTTCCTATATACACTAACATCCAAGAATTCAATATTGGACCTACTACTATTAATAGTAAATTCGATGCCCCAAGGGTTACTATTGAGGTAGTCCACAAATTCTTTAAGATATTCCGCATCCGCCCGCCACACCATCCAACAATCATCAAGATATCTAAGCCAGATATCTATTTCTCTGATGTAAATATTGTGAGATGTATCATAAATTAAGTATTCTTCTAAATCGCCATGAATAGATCTGTATATGGGTGCAAAGATGCACCCATAGCAGTGCCTTGTAACTGCCAATAGCAGTCACCTTGAAAAAGAATACATTTTATTCAAAACATGCTCACACATACAGATCAAAAGTGTATTAAATCCAGGCCGATATAAGTTGGATTTCTCAAGCCAGTATTGTAATGCTTGAAGGCCCAATGGGGAATACTAGTGTATAAGGATTTTACATCCAAAGTACAAAGTAGCCAATTTGGTTCAAGTTCCATCTCTGCTATGATTTGTAAAAACTGTGTAGTATCCTTAATTCTAGCTCTTACCTGAGTTAACAAAGGTTTTAAATATTCAGTCAAAAACACAAAGTGGTTCCGTCAAAGAACCATGACCAGACACAATCGGACGGCCAGGTGGGGAAGTCAGGGATTTGTGTATTTTAGGCAATAGATAAAGTATCTGTTTATTAGGATCCTTAACTGTCAAATGTTTAACAATAGTATTGGACAAAATACCATTTTCAACTGCACTACTCAGGAACTCATCAATCTCCTTTTTAAAAGTAGTGGTCGGATCAGTGTCCATTTTCCTATAACATTTATGGTCTGATAATTGTCTTAATCCTTCCTGTGTATAATAATCCATATCCAAAACCACTACTGCCCCACCTTTATCAGCCCTGACAATGGCAATGTCATTGTTATTTTTTAATTCCTCAAGTGCCTGTCTTTCAGTATGCTGAATATTGTCTGACATAATGTTGAAGCCATATGGCGGAAAATGTAAATCCCCAAGTACTGCCTGTTGAAAGGCTGTAACATGCATATTAGCAGGAGGTAGAAATGTAGATTTGAGAAACCTAAATTCAGTAGATCTTTGAGCTGTATTATTTGTCTGATCTGAAAAAAATATCTTAAGGTTTAAACGACGGCAAAATTCCAAAATATCATTTACAGTTTGATATTGATCACAAAAAAATCCGGGTACAAACCCTAAACCTTTATTCAGTATTTTTTCTTGTTCCAATGTTAATTCAACCTTAGACAGATTAAGCACATTTTGAAAAGTAGTAGTTACATCTATTTTAGAAGAGCTTGCACTATTCCATCCATTGATTCCAGATCTGAACCTATTAAGGTGTTTCCTCCCCCCGCGTCGTTGTTTCTTACCCCAAAAGGGGTAGGTATATTACTTCTTTTTTTATAAGGTGAGAGGTCAGAGGTAATCCCCTCACTATCAGTGGGGGAAGACTCATCACCCGAGGTGCTGGTATATGTCTGTTCCCTATTTTTAAGAATAGGTCTAGGTCGTTTCCTAGTTCTGGCACCACTCTTACCCACAGACATATCTTTGAATCTCACTGATTTCTGAAGCTCAAAGGGACGTCCCCTAGCATAATCATTAACGTCCCTATGAAATTTTTTAACTTTTCTCTCTTTCGTCAATTTGTCATACTGGGTCAATTCTTTTGATAAATTGGCAACCAACGTACCATAATTAGTGTTGGATTCAAATTGTTTACAAATACTGCTTAACTCTTTAATCTCAACAATATTTGAGTCTATTGTCCTTTCATAATAATCTGTCAATATTTGTACAAACTTCATGGATCCCTCTTGAACTGCCTCAAACCACTCATTGGTCAGCCTCTCTTCAGATCTGCTGACCATGGGCTTTAGCTTAATTCTAAGTCCACGTGGTACTAATTTTTTATGTAAATAAGCCTTAAAAAGGCGTAGATGCCAAATATTTGCTCTCAGCCCCTTAAGGGCTTTTTCCAAATTACAAAATGCAAATTGGCATCCATCACTAGAAGGAGTGGTCTGTTGATCCATAGAACTGTTGCTTGAGATCGATTCCAGTCCAAAGACCTGGATATCTTCTCTATCAGCACACATACCCTGCAATATACTGTCCAGATTCATAACTGTCCCAGCAAAACCAAAAAGGGAAAGAACGTGGTGCCAAAACTGGAAAAAACCTCAAATAACTTCTGCCAAAAACAGGCAGGAATAAATTGTATCCAATTATAATGGAATCTATTACGTGTACGAATACCAGTAACTCAGGGAAACACCAACTACACTAAGTCCAGCTAACCAATGTTGACCAAATGACACAAAATCCAAGGTAAATAAAGAACCTTATTGGGACCTAAAAAATGGCCAATAGATGAATAATAATAATAACTAATGAGTAGATTCAGTTCAAAAATTGCATGACAAATCCAATCAAATTGTTTTTAGGAACATAGTCTAAACATTAGCAAGATAAACAATCTCAAACCTGCAGAATGTAAATAATACAAAAGGTGTTCAAAATATAAATGTCTAATTGAAAAAGATAGTCTTATATCACAATAACCAAATGACTGATAAATAGGTACAGTTCAAACTCAAACTCAAATAACAACTCCTATCTGATAGTTTATAAGAACAGAGTATGAGTATTTAACAAAATAAACAACTGAATATAGGTAATGCAAAAGATTCAAAATATTGGTATCTATGAAAAAAACACAGTCTTGTATCCTAATATTTATAATAAGACTGATAATAGTGTATTATACCAATATTAAGAAATAATTTTTAAATACCATAGAAATCAAAAGGCATAAAAAATACCTATATGATATTCTATCCAGCATCATACCTACATATCCATAATCTAATCCCATATGTATGACACACCATATAGGGGTAATATTTCCCTATACTGTATATCAAAAATTATAAATCCTTATATTCCCATATAGCTAAAGGGCCTTTGGACCATACCAAAATAGAAATCCAACTATCTGGCATCAACATAGTCCAAACAATCACTTAAATATCACAAAAAATCTATCCGATATAATGTGGACAATTTACAAATTAAAGAGCCACAAACCAGTCGATTCTCAAACACTAGTTAACAAATCATAAAATAATGCCAAGAGAGTACAAAAATACCCCCAAACATAAGCTTATGATTGTGTAGACAAAATTATAACCATAAGTTCAAGCCCACCATTTTTCATACACCAGTACTTTAACGCATCCCATAGGAAAATGCACTAGTGAATAAATGGTCTAAAACTAGGTACTATAAATTCGTATGAGATACCCTAGATGGTCCCGACATAATCCCACAGTTATGACTGCAACAGTGAAACACTAAGAACATAGTACAGTTGTGTACACCTACCATAAATGTAGATGTTCGAGTGTCTTCACTGTTGCAGTCGGGGTTTCCCTCCCTCCTATCCCCTCTTTTTTTCTCCCTTTTCCTTTTTTGTAGTGTATTTGTGTTTTCTTGCTGGATTCATTCTTGTTTTGTTGGGGACTTCTGACATCTAGGGCAAGAAAGGCTGGAGAAGATGGCGTCGTCTGAGGGCTATGTACCAAAGCGTACTGACGTCAGGGTACTAGCTTGTACAGCCGACGCCGGACCCAGACTTTGGGATTCTGGCCGACCTCGGGCTGCCTGCCGGCAGGAGCACCCTACAGTTATGATTGCAACAGTGAAGACACTCCAACATCTACATTTATGGTAGGTGTACACAACTGTACTTTATGGTATTACCTCTTTAAAAGTTGATTAGTAGTTTATTGTTTAATTGCTTTATTGAGCTGATGCTTGTGCTTATAAGGCACTTGCTATCTGTTATTTGTCTGAAGAAGTTTGTGGATGCTACACAAACGAAAAGCACTTTACATTGATTAAACTCATCATTTTATTTTGCTATCCAAGTGCCGCCGCTTTCGTTCTGATTTGTTTCCATTTTTAATAGTTTCTTTACTGTATTTGGTCATTGAATTTAGTATATGTGACCATCCTGATTCCTAAACCCCTGTGATGTTTCTTACAAGAATTTTACAAAGAAAAAAAACGCCTACAAATTACTGAGCTTATTTAACCATATATTCTGTTCATACCTATCAACTGTATTTCATTATGAGGAATGTGCCTCACTTTGTGTCTTAAAAATTCCATGCTCCACACTGAATTGGGGTCTTGCACGTATTTGTTATGACTTTTTTGTAACAAATACCCAAGGTAAATACTGAATAATATTGAATTGCATTAATCAGTGCCGCAGTGGTGCAGCAGTAGCATTGTTGCTTCACAGCAAGAGGTCCTCCCGTTCGATTCTTGGCTGGAGTGCGGGGAGTGCCTTCTTTGTGGAGTCTGCATGTCCTCCCCGCGGTTGGATGGCATTCGAAAGATATGCTTAAATGGGTGTGCCTTCGTTGAAGGTTGGACGTCGAGCTGGCAATTCGGCGTTCGTGAAAATCTATTGCCAATCATTAGCAGTCCGGAGTTACGCTGTGGCGACCCCTAACCGGGAAAAGCCGAAAGCCAAACAACAACATTGAATTGCATTACTTCATCAAAAAATAAATTTTTAAATATGAAGAAAAGGGATTTAAACATGTGATGAAATACCTCGCATAATGTGAAACATCTACTGACAGCTTGTAAAAACTTAAACTTGGAAGCTCTTTGGGTGGTTAAAATGTGGTACTTTAGACTTGTGGTTCATTACTATTTATCCTGAATATTAGTTTAAAAAATTCCTAGCACTGAATGTATGACAGACCTTTTCTATGTGGAACTTTGAGGTACATGGACTTCAGGACCCAAAAAGTGGAATGCTTCTTGTAATGTGGTATACCTCAGAGGCATGTTAACATTGTAAGATGTAGCCCACATTTTGGTGGTAGAAGGTTGAAAGCAGAGTCCATCTGCAACAATGACATACTTAACACGGTAACATCTTTCGTGTAAAACAAGTTTCAGCCGTGCTGACCGTAATTAGATGCTTCACAAGCACTCATGCGTTTCAACCCTGTAGTTCAGCTGTGAGCTGGCCTTGCCCATAAGTCAACTAGTTGACCTCCTAGGGTACCATTCTTTTATGGGCTTTTGTTTCACATTTATTATTAAAGCAATGAAAAACAAAAAAAAATAAATAAATCTATAGAAGTCCAGAGGTGCTCCGGTCTAAAGAAAATAATTCTATATTGAGGTGCCCTCCGGTCGATAGGAAGGGGAATAAATACACTTATATTTTTA
>NC_056731.1:1752644804-1752765482 GCF_019279795.1 Protopterus annectens | reverse complement strand
TATTATATATATATATATATATATATATATATAGATATATAGATAGATAATGTGTGTGTATGTGTATGCACACAAATGTCGTCTAGTCCCATCAGTTTTCTCTGCATGGATGAGAAAGCAGTGACAGATTTTCTTTAACTGGCATTAGAGATCTCTGTTCTTGCCTGTAGCAGTGAATTTAGAGGATTGCTTTTAGGAATGAACAGTGTCAAATCTGAATAAGGAGGAAATACATCACATTGTCAACAATGGTTCATATAATTAAAGCTAATATTTGACTGTTAAGAGTTTAACTATATAAGTAAGGCTTTGCACTGGAAAATTGATTATTTTTGAATTCTGGTACTGGAGAAAACTTTTGTGAATTCAATACATAAGGTTATAATTCAAGACTGATCTCTGGAGTGAAACTCTCATACTTTGGCCCCATATTTACACCCCTCCCTAGCAGCACCTATGTTTTCTACATTGTATCATCTTATCTCCCCCCCCCCCCCCAGAAAACTGACTTCTTTCTATTTTAAATATATTCTCATACTCTAGCCTTTTTAACCCTTCTATTCCTTACCTTTGCAGGGAAGATACTAGGACAGTCTAACGTCCTTGCTTTATAGGGAATACTTTACTGCTTATAGAATACTAATTTCCTACCTTTCCTATGTTGGCTTACAGATGTCACCACCACTAAATATCCTTCTGTCCTCTAACTTCTTTTCCCTTCTTGATCCTCACTTCTCCACTGCCTGCCAACTATAACGTTCAGATCCCTTTAATTAGTCCTACTGCTCATCAGCTTATCCACTATTCACCTGCTACTGGGCCATCTCTCCTCCCTACCATGACTCTATAATAATTTTCAACATCTCTCTCTGTCCCAACCACCTATTCATACTTCCTCCGTACACTCTCCACACATTGCACTAAACCTGTTTAATAATGCCCCTCGCTTTACTCCAAATATAGACTGGTTTGAGTTAAAATGGAGTTACCAAATAAAATTGAGGCCATTTAGGTTCATAGGTATATACTAGGCCATTGGTTCCCAAACTTTTATGGGCTGAAACCCACTTTTGAAAATGAAATTTTTCGCTACTCACTACTACGTGGCTTCCCGTTGGTTTGCTCAGCGAGAAATAGACAGATGCTCTATCTACCTCCTGCCTGTCATTGTCAGCTGGGCTTGCAAGTTAGAGCTACCTGTTTATAATATCATTCTTTAATTTTATGACTTGTAATAATGAAATGACACCAAATACATTAAAATAAAAGAACACAACGGTCCCTTTACAAACGACAGCTTTCTTCAAAGTGCAAGTGCACCCATGTCAAGCTCCCTGAAAGTAAACCCCAAGCCAGGAAAGTAAATAATGTGGGAAGAAATAGCCAGGGAATTGTTATGGCTAGGCTTGTATAGGCCCTAGGGCTGATAGCCTAGTACCAACCTATGAACCTATGAACCATCACACTGATCCCCAAAAGTGAACACATTTCAAAGTGCTTGAATCAAACACCAAGGACAGATCAGCATTTCACATCTTAAAAACTATATGAGGGTGTCAAGCGGTTCTCTTACATTCCATCCCACAGGGCAGTAATAAACAAATGGGGCACAATTTCTCTTACTCACCTGTGAGACCTTTTGGCAATGATGGGGTTACAGATTACAATTCACTGCTGTTTGACACTCTGGAGTACCATGGACACTTCTACAATGACATAATCAGCCATGTTTTAACGGCTGTTTAGATTCTTCCATTTTAAGTTCCCAAACAGCATTAATTTCAGAGCAAGGGGTTAATATTTCCATTAACTGGACTTCTGTAGTATTCATTCGCACGCGCACACACACACACACACACACAGATGCAAACACATACATACATACATACATATATATGTATGCGTGTATGTATGTATATATATATATATATATATATATGTGTTTGTGTGTATGACTATTGTGTATTTTTATTTATATATATATATATATGTGTGTATATATATATATATATATATATATATATATATATATATATACACGTGTGTGTGTGTGTGTGTGTATATATATATATATATATATATATATATATATATATATATATATATATATTTTTTATATACATGTATGTATATATATATATATATATATATATATATATATATATATATATATACGCATATGCCGACAGATTTATGGACACTTTTCATACATTAGTAGTATTAACTTGAGACATTGACAGAGTAACAGAACATGAGTGAATATGTAGTTATAAAACAAATCAGAGCCTGCACAGAGTGTGATGTAGCATAGTTTAATGCATAAAAAATATAGCAGTGTGGGTGAAGGTACTAAAAATATATATCCCAACCCCCAAACCAAACCGGTTTCGGCTAAATTGCCTTCTTCAGTGGAAGACCAAGTAAAAACTTTTTAGGATCAAAAAATCCTCCTTAAATAGCCAAAGGCAGGTGCCAGCAATCATTCATATTGGTTAATTCATAGATGTTCATTTAAACCAGGAGGGAAAAGCCCCCCTAGTTTAATTATCCATTTTTTCTCCTTAATATTCAAGGTACTATGCCAGACAACTTTATCCCTGCAATTTCCTGTGATATGGTCAATAACAGTAAATCTAAATACTGAAGTGATGTGTGTACAAATATGTTTATAAAGGGCTTTGGATTGCTTGCATCACTCATATGCTCCCCAATTCTAAATTTGAGAGGCGTTGAGGTTTGGCCCACAAAACGCAGAGCATGTACAAGTGGCCAAATAAATCACCCAACTTAGGTTAATAGGTAGGTACTAGGCTATCGGCCCAAGGGCCTAAGTAAGCCTAGCCAACAAAGTTCCCTGGTTTACGCCAACCCAAGAAAGTTAATTTCCTGTGCCCCTGTCGAGCAGAGCCACAGAATTGATCCCCTGGGTGTATTTCCTATTTCCCATCCACTCATCAAGATTTTTCTTGGAGTGTTGTATAACTTTGCTTGATATAGGTGGGTAGCTTGTTCCAGAGTATGGAAGTCTCTGGTACAGGAATCTATCCCTCCAGCAAGTCCTGTTTATTGTGGTGACAAGGTTTAGGTCCGTAGAGCGTGTAGCTCGGAGGGATTGGGATTTCTTTAGGTGTAGCATGTCCAACAGCTCTGTGTTTGACGTAGCTTTATATGTTAGGCAGAGATCATCTCTGGGTAGACGATATGCTACAGAGTAAAGCTGGAGTTTTTTGAGACTATTTGTGTAGGGCATCTGTTTGAGGCCAGTAATTCTTTGTGAAATACTTCTGTGGCCTTTCCAGCTGCTGCAGATGTCTTGTGAGGTACATTCCAAAAGGGGCATTGTACTCTATATTCGGTCTGAGTGCCGAGTAGAGGGAACAATAACCTCTCTTTTCCTGGATGAGAACCCTTTTGTGATGTGTGCTATGTAGAAGGATTTCCTGACTACTGTGGCAATGTGGTTATCAAAGGAGAGACTACTGTCCACCTGGGTCCCAAGGTCTCTTATCACACATTTGGTATTAAGAAAACTGCCCGCCTATGTGTTAGTTTATGGTTACAGAGTTTTTACCAAAGGGGATAACAATGCACTTTTTTGCTTTGAGCTTGAGGCCATGGCTCTGACACCAGGCATCTCTCTCAGTGAGGCCCTTCTGTAGGATGTCCACATCATTTGGGGACTTTACTATAGCTCCTAGTTCGCAGTCATCTGCAAACTTAGTTAGCCAGAGGCCTTCTGTGTTAGCCTGTACTTCAGAGAAGTAGATACCAAATAGGAGAGGTCCCAGGGCTGAACCCTATGGTACTCCACTTGTCACTGGTTTGAAGTCAGATTTGGAGTCTGCAACTTTTACGGTGTGGGTTCTGTCAGTGAGCCAGTTAGCAACCTATCTTGTGACATAGGGATTTATACCTAGTTTGGTGAGTTTAGCTATAATTCTAGAATGTGGGATGGTGTTGAAATTCTTGGCGAGGTCAAGATAGGCTGTGTGAACCACCTTAACCTCGTCTCTGGCTTTGGTGACTGCCTCCTTTAAGTCAGTCAGGTTCAGGAGGCAAGATCTGCCTTTCACAAACCCGAACTGGGTGGGGTCCAGAGTTTGCAGGTTACCAATGTCTTTGTTTATGAATTCCATGATGATACGTTCCATGGCCTTGCAGACTAGGCTCGTCAGGCTAATAGGGTGATAGTTCCCAGGATCAGTGGTGGTTCCTCCTTTGTGGAGTGGGATAACTGTTGCTCTGCGCCATTCAGTGGGCACAAAACCTGACGTGAGGCTATGATTGAACATGGTGATTAGGTGGGGAGCCAGTTCGTTCTGAAGTTCGTGTAAAATGCAGACTGGGATGTCCGGTCCTATGGATGCGGTATTTTTGGCTTTAGTGTGTGCTGTTTTTACCTGTGAAGTTGTGATTACAGGGATTCTGCTTTCTTCCTGTATAGATCTGGGCCGTTTAGTGGGGGGGGGGAGTGCCGGTAAAGTTAGCACTGAACCTGTCTGCCAGGATGTTTGCAATATCAGTTGGTTCTATAATTTTTGTGCCATTGTGCTGTAACTCAGAGCAGATCTGGGTGTTGCCATTGAGATTCTTGACATAGCTGTAGAATGCTTTGTGGTCGTCCTTAGAATCAGTGGCAATCTTGTTTTCGTAGCTAGCTTTGGAGGGTCTTATCAGGGATCATAGCTTCTTGCTGAGGCTGACCAGGGAGCTCCTCCACTCATGGGATTTTACTCTCTCTTGCAACAATTTCTCCCTTTTGTTGTAGAGTTTGTTTATGGCAGGGGACCACCAGATTGGTTTCCTTTTTTGGAGGATAGCGTCTTTGTTCTGTTTGGGATAGCATGAACCATGCACTCATGTAAGTGCTTATAGAGTGCATTTGTGTAGGATTCAGCAGTCGTAACTGTATTGTACATCTGCATGGGTGTCATGAAGTTCACCACTTCTGTCTTAATGGGGGTGGGGGGTGGGATGTGGATATCTAGGGTGATCAGCTTATGGTCTGATCTAACCAACGAGGAGTTGACTTCAGGTGTGGAACACCGGTCACTCATGTTGGTAATGACTAGGTCTAGGATATTGTTGCCCCTGGTGGGGAGTGTCGATAAGTTGATTCAGGCATTGGAATTTATGAATTCCAGAAAGCGCTGAGCGAAGGATTTGTTACATGAGTAGTTTTCCCAGTTAATGGTGGGGTAGTTGAAATCACCCAATATTAGGGTGTTTGCTTGAACCCTAAGATTTTCCAGTATATCAAGAAAAGAGGAGTGGGAATCCTGGGGCATGGTGGGGGATGTGTAGCAAGCTACAATTGGGATTGCAGTTTTGCTCAGAGTTAGTTGCACTTTGATGACCTCGGCTGCATTATGGTAAGCAACTAGCCTGGAGGTGTGGATATCCTTAATGAATATAGACACACCTCTGCCTTTGGTGTTCCGGTCCAGGTTGGATGGCCAAACAGTGTGGTATTAGTTAAAGCCTGGTAATGCAGTGGTGCTATCTGGAGCCTTGAACCAGGTCTCAGTCACTGCACAGACATCAATGTTCTCCATTTTAAGGAGTGCCTTGAGTGAGTGCATTTTGAGATTTAGACTTCTAGCATTGAGTAGGATTACCCTCTGTTTTTGCTTGCCTGTTCCTGCTATGGTGGTGAATGTCATTTGAACTTTGCCTAAAAATAGGCATTATAGGGGCGGCAAGAGCCTTTGCCAGTATCCGGACTCCCAGGTGTGACAGGTGCAGGCCATCTCTGGCAAAGCATCGTGGTCTGTCGACCATGTCGTCCCAGGCAGACAGATACTGGATCCCCTTAGAATGACACCAGACGCTTAGCCAATTGTTGAAGTTAATCAATTTGTCTTTGTACTGCAGTATTATTCTGGGCGATGGCAATGACTTGTACTGCAGTTGGCCAAAAAAAAGAGATGTACACCATGGATGTGTTGTTGCTGCTGAAGTCTTTGGTTTTATTTACCCTATGGCAGTGCAAACAATGACTGCAAGGGACGCATCCCCCCAGTGTATCTCCCGTCAATGTTCTTTGGGTTGAAGCATTACCCCTATAAACTGACCTTTTATAGTGTCTGAAAAGGGAGCCCAAAGTACGGCCCCAACGGAAGGAGAAGGAACATCTGTCCCCCATCTATTTTCCGCCAGCAGAATATTCCGCCAGCAGAATATTCCAATGTCAATGGATAATCTACATGAATGATTTAGTATTCCTACCAAGGTAGTAACAAATCTTAGTTGGGACTTTGTGTCTGATTGTACCTGGTACTCCAATAACTTAGTCCTATCTTGATTGGAGTCAAAAGGTTCACGCACGAAAGACAAAGTGCTCGGTCCAGATAGACATGTATATCAACAAAATTGGACCAACACGTAAAAGATTGCTCAAACATCCATTTATTTTCAAACCATTAGATCCAAATGTAATGGTTGTAAGCCATTACAAAAGCAAACCGGTTTCGGCTTAGAACAGCCTTTATCAATGCTCCAAAATTTAAATTGAAAAATGTCTCCGCCATATCCAGCTATATGTATAGTCCAGCCCTATCTTGATTGGAAGCAGATTGGCTTGCCTTATTGATGTCACCTACTTTGTATCCACTATTCTTAAATCTGTGAATTGTCTTGTTTATAATGGTTAAACGAGGAGGAGTTGGGACAAATCCTTTTCACCCTCAAAAACTGAGATTTAGGGATGTTTGTGATGATATGTTATGGGTGGAAGCTGGTGGCATGCAGGAGAGAATTATACTGGGGGAATTTCCTATATATCTGGGTATCCAAAGTGCTAATCGGATTCCTACTGACCAGGACATCCAAAAAAGTTATCTCAGTCCTACTAAAGTTGACCTTAAACTCTATACCCCATTTATTCTCATTAAGATAATCGTCAAACTTCTGCAAAATGATCTCATCTGACCTCCACACCAGCCAACAGTCATCGAGGTAGTGCTTCCAGATGTCAATCTCATTAATGTTCAGATTGTTGTCTGAAATGATACCCCAAAATTGGGTAGTGTCCTGAATTCAGGCACGCACACAAGACAACAGTAGTTTCAGTTAAAATGTTAATTACAAGAGGGGTTCTGTAAGATAACCCTCTGCCTGCCACTATTGGCCTTCCTGGTGGATTTCTGGGGTCTCTGTGGATTTTGGGAAGAAGATACAGGTTTTGTTGCTTAGGGTCAACTAACTTCAGATGAAAATTATCACCCTTGGTGATGATATCTTGTTTTTGAGCTTCAAAAAGGGATCTGTTTCCACCTTGAACCTCATAGTGGGGTCCAAAGGCATGATCATATAATACCTGCCGTCTGCTAACTGTTTGTGCTTCCCCCACAATATGAAACCCAGTCTTGTATGACAACAGTCGCTCCTTTGTCCGCATGTAGGATCACACTAATCCCTATTATGCCTCAAATTGTCAATACATTCCCTTTCAAATGAAGATCTTTGAGGACATTACCTTGGAAAATAGATACAATGGGTGACATAGGAGGCATAAACGTGGATCCACGAAACCTAAAGCCTCGCTGTATGTTATCTGTGGTATTATAAAAATAAAGCCTTAAGTTTAACAAACTGCAAAAATCCATCACAACCTGAGCAAAGGAGTGTTCAGGAACAAAAGAAAAACCAGCACAAAACTCAAACCCTTATTCAAAATCTTTATTTTGGTATCAGAAAGACTTGCAGAAGAGATGTTATGCACATTCATGCAGGTGTCTACCTTTGTATCGTCAATTTGAGAAGACCCTCCAAATCATTTGTTGCCCTTATGTTTCCTCCCCCCTCTTCTGACCCTAAAGGGTGTGGTAGATTATTGCGTTTAGGGTCCGATGACATTTTCTGTGTAGCCGTCATCCATCTCAGTATTGGATGATGATTCCTCCCCAGAAGTAAATGACTCCCTATTCCTTTTGAGAATGGATCTTGGTCTCTTGCGTTTAGGGTAAGTGGTTTTCTATCATAAATTGGAAATTTCACTTTTCTGTATATCTCAAATGGTCTGCCATTCTCATAATCTCCTACATCCCTGTTGAATGTTTTCATCTTTTTTTCTTTCAGTATTTTCTCCAAATCGAGTAAATCACTGCTCAACTGGTTCACACAAGATTTATTACAAGATAAGGTTTCAAACTGGTTCACACAAGATGTATAACAAGATAAGGTTTCATACACATTGAGATTCAGACATAAAGCCTCAACCTCCTGAATTTTCTGTTGAACCATGCTTTCATAGTAAGCAGCTAAGGCATCCACAAATCCCATGGAGGCCTGTTGTACTTGTGTCCATTGTTCCGAAAGTACTTGAATCGATACTGTGTACCAGGAGTTGGAGATTAACTCTAAGTCCCCTAGGTGATATCTGTTTGCATCGATAAGCCTTAAAAAGGCATAAATGCCAAACATTTGTTCTCAAATTTTTCATATTTCTGGTGAATTTAGAAAAGGTCACCTTGCATTCATTAGATGGATCATTCTCTATAACATTCACCCTATTTGTTGAATTGGCAGAACCTAGGCCAGGTACTCCCAAATCATCCATATCGGAAGATAAAACCTTTAATAAGGGAAGCCAAATCCATCTTAAACTTATTTCTTATTCAATCCAGATAAAAAAAATATATGGTACACCATATAATAGCTAGACCCGCTTCAAACTGGGGGAAAAAACTCACAGTCCTGAAATGCCCCCCTACAGGGCAAATAAAAAAAAAATAAGTTGCACTGTGTTCCAAGCAACAAAGGCCCAAAGTCATACCACAAAAATCAAAGCATGCTGTCCCCAAATTGGCACCTATATAATTCCACATACATTAAGGATTCAACAGAAAGTGGACCGACAATGATAGGGTATTCAACCCATAAAAATATCCAATAAAGTGATGCAATAAATAGCCCGTGTTGTGAATGACCATTATGGTCCTTACAACTGATTAAGTATTTTCATACAATGCTGCGTATCACTAAATCTCAAAAGTACACCTCCTAGTAGACTGGAACCCAAACAGGTGAATCCAACTTAAATTGGCTAAATTGGCTAGAACATCACCAGATGTCCTTGGACAATATGTAAAAAAGAAAAATAATTCCGGCCATAATAGATGCCAAGATTGGGAGCAAAGTGCAACCAATTAAGTACTGAATCAAGACTATTAGTGGTATACCTCCAAGTGATGGTTTAGGTATCGCCCCTTATAAAAAATAGGAAGTCAAGGTGAACCTACTAAATCATACCAGCCCTTTACTAAAAGACCCTAATGGGAAATATAAGGTCTCATTAGCCCTATACATACCCAGAACAGAAGTTAGATATTTATAGCCTGATTCTGCAATCCGATATAATGGTAACCAAATGAGGAACGAATAACCAAATATAATAGTAAAGTTACCATTTAGATTCCCAGAACCGGTTACTAAAAAAGGGAACAGAGTAACATTATTTGTGTAAAGTGGTATCCCATACCAACAAACAGTCATCCAGCATACATAAATAACCTTATTTATCATGAATTTCAAATACCCAAGGGTATGTTAAATACAAAGGTCCAGAGAAATGTGAGGTGAACAGAGCAAATCCAAAACTACATACAGCATTAAATGTTTTTAAATATCCATAGCTCTTTCGTTCATATTAGTACCCAGATAAATATGATCCCCATTCATTCATCATCCATACATATATGTCTGAAAAGCCTAATGAGAAACATGTATTGTATGGCACAGCTCATCTGTTTTGAGAGAAGTTGACACCACATATATTCTAATGGCTACACACTTTATCCAATGTTTGAAAAAGAATTACACCAAACCATGGCAGCAGTGTTAATGCAAATGTAGTGACCCACAAGGTTCATGAATCAAAAGCCAGAACCATATACATATAAAAGTCGTAGGACCAACACACCCTACTGTCCATAATAATCCCACAATCACAAAAGATGTTAATGACCCAGGTAAACCCCACAGTCTAATATCTTGGTGTGTTTAGCCCTGTACAGTTGGTTTCATGAGCCCAAATCCAATTTGCTCATTAATAAAGATATGTACAATAGCCAAAAATGGCCTCCACCTTCACAATTAGAGCATCGAGGTAAATCCCACAGTGCAGTACCTTGATGTATCTAATCCAATGCCGTTGGATCCGTAGGCCCAAAACCCATTCAATCAGCAAAAAAATATGTAGCCTCTGTCACCACAGTTTTAAACAGATAATTCACTGAAACCAATGGTAGATGTATCCAGTAAATGCCGTTCCCTCAATGCGACCGTTGTAGATTTAAGTGAATAAATAACTGGGACCCATGAGCAATGTGTGTCATGCTGGTCAATCCCTCAGTTCAACTGCGATAACTATTAAAAAAAAAAACAAAAAAAAAACACGTATTACCAAAAGAATGGAATCCACCGCTGCCCAAATTGTTGAAAACACGAAAACTGGTAGCTTGCGATAAACCAAAAGCAGAAAAATTCCAGAAATCCCAGTGTAATGTCTCAAACACACCACGCCTCACTCTAGTAAGTAAATGGGCCAGATTAGACTGTATATCATCGGCCAGTTTTCAAAGGACTCCAGAGGGTAAGCAAATAACCCACTCCGACCCATATGAAAATATGAAACAAATTCACCGTTCATATGCAAAAACAATACCTTCATCCAGTCATAGGACCATAGGAGTAGCGTCACCCAGCTGCTGCTGTTGAAAATCCAATATCAGCAGAAAAAAGAAATGCACACTGCAAAATCCATGCCCTAATGTCTAAGCATCTAAAACTCCAATCAGTTGGATACAATTTTCTGCTTAAAAACCTCAGCTTTGGCTGGCTAAGATCTAGCTGTATTCAACTGGACGTATGTCTGCACTTTTTTAAAAAAATACAGTATTTAAATTGATTTAACTGTGTTGCAGGAATATTAACTGAGCTGGAAGTTTTGACTCTGCTCTTCAGTTAGTCCCGTCCATCCTCCCTGTTTTTGTTTTGGTGTTAATCTTAGTGGCCTTGAAACTGCCTGCCCCTCTTGTAAATTTGTGTTTGGATACTCCTCCTGGGCCCATCTCATTTGCTCACTCAACTGAGTGCAGTGAGATCATATTCTGATTTCAGGCACTCCTCCTGTGTACAAAGAGAGCATCTGGGAAACAGAAAAAAAAATTAAGCTTGTTTTCTGTCTTTCCTGTTAAGTGGTATAGACTGTTTGTAGGCTTCTGAGCCCCCAAGCCCTTCTGTGTTGGAGGGAAGCCTTCTAGCTTAGTTTTTTTTTCTTATAACTAGCCAGTTTTCTAGTTTCAGCACTCATATCTGTTTCTTTGAACTCAGCACTTGTTCAGAACTCATTGTAAGCACTACATAAGCTGCAAAATACTACAGCACTCAACTTTCCTCACTTGTCTAGTGGAAAGCAGTTTTTAGTACTTAATAAATAAGCACTTATCCAGGCATGTCTAAGGGTCCGCTCCCAGTGATTTCTCCTGTCTACCTGATGAATCTGGGCATCTTGGGGCAATGCAGCAATTGCCTCATGTACACAGACAACCCTCTCCTCCTACCACCCAACACTACAACCTGTGAGAGATGCACTTATATAGCCAAACTGAAAGCAAAGCTGTCTTCACCCAAGACTGGACTAGACAGTCAAGAGGAGAAGGTAAACACTTGCACCACACCACACTCATCACTTAGTCCCTCAAAACCTTCACCACCAAAACACACACACAAACACAAAACACACACCTACTTTCGCGGAGGCTTTCAATAAAAACCTGCCCAAGCATCAGGGACATCCAAAGCATAAACGTAAGCAAACTCCACCCCCAACACAACCCAAATGACACATAGCCCACAAACTCAGTGTGCCACTCAACCACAGCCCATAAGGCATAACAACGTACCCATCACTCTAGTAATAGGTGACTCTATAGTCAGGCACACTGATGTTCCACTCACTAGATCCGCCACATAACGCATGCACTCAGGTCACTCCACAATAAGTACAAATATGACACTGTCATTGTCCATGTTGGTGTGAATGACCTGAGACGTACCTCCCTGGACTACATGAAAAGAAACCTGGAGGAGCTCTCCGATCTTGTATCCCAGGCAGGTATGACCCTAACCCTGAGTAGCATCCTGCCATCACCCAGAATGATACCACAGTACAAGGGCAAAATGATTGACTTCAACAATTGGCTAAGCTTCTGGTGTCATTCTAAGGGGATCCAGTATTTGTCTGCCTGGGACGACATGATCGACGGTCCACTATGCTTTGCCAGAGATGGCCTGCACCTGTCGCCCTTAGGATTCCGGATACTGGCTAAGACTTTTGCAACCCCTATAGTGCCTTTTTTAGGCAAGGTTCAAATGACAAATTCACCACCTTAACCGGTACAAGCAAGCAAAATCTGAGGGTAATGCTACTCAATTCTAGAAGTCTAAACCCCAAAATGCACTCAATCGAGGCACTCCTTAAAATGGAGAACATTGACATCTGTGCAGTGACAGAGACCTGGTTCAAAGCTCCAGAGAGCAGTGCTGCATTACCAGGCTTCAATTCATACCACACCTTTCGGCCACCTAACCCAGAAAGAAGCACTAAAGGTGGAGACGTGTCCATATTCATTAAGGATATCCATACCTCCAGGCTAGTTGCACAGCATAATGCATCTGAGGTTATCCAAGTGCAACTAACTCTGGGCATGACTGCAATCCAATTTGTAGCTTGCTACAGACCCCCCCACCATGCCCCAGGATTCACACTCCTCATTTCTTGATACACTGGAAAGTATTGGGGTACAACCCAACACCCTAATAATGGGCAATTTCAACTACCCCACCATTAACTGGGAAAACTACTCATGTACCAACTCTTTTGCTCAACGTTTTCTAGAATTCATAAATTCCAACGTCTTGGATCAACTTATTCACACCCCCACCAGGGGCAGCAATATCCTAGACCTGGTCATTCCCAACATGGGAAACCGGTGTTCCACACCAAAGGTCAATTCCTCGTTGGTCAGATCTGACCACAAGCTAATCATTCTAGACATCCAAATCCCACCCCAGCCCCAATTAGGGAAACCAACGTAAAAAACTTCTCAAAAGCCAACTTCACACTTCTTAAGACAGAAGTGGCAGACTTCATGACACCCATGCAGACGGACAATAGAGGTATGACTGCCGAATCCTACACAAATGCACTTTATAAGCACTTGCACGAGTGCATGGATCATGCTATCCCTAATAGAACCAAGATGTTATCCTCCCAAAAAAAGGAAGCCAATCTGGTGGTCCTCTGCCATAAACAAACTCTACAACAGAAGAAAGAAACTGTTGCAAAAAAGAGTAAAATCCCATGACTGGAGGAACTCCCTGGTCAACCTCAGTAAGAAGCTGAGATCCCTCATAAAATCCTCTAAAGCTAGTTACGAAAACAAAATTGCCACCGACTCTAAAGACAACCACAAAGCATTCTATAGCTATGTCAAGAATTTAAATGGGAACACTCAGATCTGCTCTGAGTTATAACATAATGGCACTAAATATACAGAACCAACTGATCTTGCCAACATCCTAGCAGATGGGTTCAGTGCTAACTTTACCCCCCTCTCACCCCCTAGAGGGTCCATCTCTATACCGGAAGAATGCAAAGTTCCTATAATCACGGCTGCACAGGTAAAAAAAAACACTCTCCAAAGCCAAGAACACAGCATCCATGGGACCTGCCAATATCCCAGGCTGCGTTCTACACGAACTATACAATGAACTGGCACCCTACCCAAGTACCATGTTCAATAATAGCCTCACCTCAGGCTTTGTACCCACTGAATGGCGCACCGCGACAGTTATCCCACTCCACAAAGGGGGAGCCACGACGGACCCTGGGAACTACTGCCCCATTAGCCTGACTAGCCTGGTCTGCAAGGCCATGGAACGTATCATCGTGGAACTCTTAAAGACATTGGTAATCTCCAAACTCTGGACCCTACTCAGTTTGGATTTGTAAAAGGCAGATCATGTCTCCTAAACCCGATTGATTTCTTTGAAGCCGTCACCAAAGCCATAGATGAGGGTAAAATGGTTCACACAGCTTATCTAGATCTTGCGAAGGCTTTAGACACCATCCCTCACTCTGGAATTATAGATAAGCTCACAAAACTGGGTATAAATCCCTATGTCACAAGATGGGTTGCCAACTGGCTCACGGACAGAACCCACACTGTGAAAGTAGCAGATTCCAAATCCGACATCAGACCAGTGACAAGTGGAGTACCACAGGGTTCAGTCCTGGGTCCTCTCCTGTTTGGTATCTACTTCTCTGAAGTGCAGGCCAACACAGAAGGTCTTTGGCTAACAAAGTTTGCAGATGACTGCAAACTAGGAGCCATAATCAAAACTCCTAATGATGTGGACAGACTACAAAAGGGCCTCACTGAGACAGATACCTGGTGTCAAAGCCATGGCCTGAAGCTCAGTGCCAAAAAAGTGTATGGTCATCCGCTTTAGTAAAAACTCTGTACCCATGAACTACCACATAGCTGGTAGTCTACTTAATGCCGAAAATATGATGAGACCTTGGGACACAGGTGGGCAGTAGTCTCTCTTTTGATAATCACATCGCCACAGTGGTCAGGAAATCCTTCTATGTGGCTCATCTCATCACAAAAGGATTCTCATCCAGAAAAAAGGAGGTCATTGTTCCCCTCTACTCATCACTCATTAGACCCATTATAGAGTACAACTCCCCTTTTGGTATGTACCTCACAAGACATCTACAACAACTGGAAAGACCACAGAAATACCTCACAAAGAGGATTACTGGCCTCAAACAGATGCCCTATGCATACAGTCTCAAAAAAACTACAGCTTTACTCCATCGCATATTGCCTACTCAGGGGTGATCTCTGCCTAATATACAAAGCTATGTCAAACCCAGAGCTGTTGGACATGCTCCACTTAAAGAAATCCCAATCCCTCCGAGCTACACACTCTAGGGACCTTAACCTTGTCACCACAATAAACAGAACATGCTGGAGGAATAGATTCCTGTCCCAGAGACTTCCCATACTCTGGAACAGACTACCTATCTATGTCAAACAGAGCTCCTCATTAGCACTCTTCAAGAAAAATCTTGATGATTGGATGGGAAATGGGAAATTCACCCCGGGGATCACTTCTGTGGCTCTGCTCGACAGGGGCACAGGAAAATAATTTTCTTGTGTGGTGAAACCAGGGTACATTTTTTGGCTAGGCTTGTATGGGCCCTAGGGCCGATAGCCTAGTACCTACCTATGAACAGACACGACACAAAAATACAAATATAGGCTCTTGCCTTGCTAAATGATGGCCACACAGAACGCCAACAGTGGGAATCCAACTAGACAAACTCCAAATCATTCAAACCTGCACGTATGGCAATTGCAAAGGCTCTGTTATCCAAAGCAGTGTCAAAACAAATCAGAGTCAGCACAGTGTGTGATGTAGCGTAGTTTAATGCATATAAAATATAGCAACGTGGGTGAAGGGACAAAAATACATATCCAACCCCCAAACCAAACTGGTTTCGGCTTAATAGCCTTCTTCAGTGGAAGACAAAGTACAAACTTTAGGATAAAAAAATCCTTCTTATATAGCCAAAGGCAGGTGCCAAATAACTCTCTCCTGTATGCCACCAACTTCCACCCACAACATATCAGAAATATCCCCAAGTCTCAGTTTTTGAGGGTGAAAAGGATCTGTTCCAACAACTCTTCGTTTATCCATTATAAACGAGACTTAATTCACAGATTTAAAGATAGAGGATACAAAGTAGGTGACATAAATAGGGCTAGCCAATTTGCTTCCAATCAAGATAGGACTAAGTTATTGGAGTACCAGGTACAATCATCAGACTCCAAGTCCCCACTAAGATTTGTTACTACCATTGGTAGGAATACTAAATCATTCATGCAGTTTATCAATAGACATTGGAATATTCTGCTGGTGGAAAATAGGCTGTCTTGACTATTTGGGGGACAGATGTTCCATCTCCTTACATAGGGGCAGTACTTTGGGCTCCCTTTTCAGTCACTATAAAAGGTCAGTTTATAGGGGTAATGCTTCAACCCAAAGAACATTGACAGGAGATGTACTGCTGGGATATGTCTCTTGCGGTCATTGTTCGCACTGCCATAGGGTAAATAAAACCAAAGAATTCAGCAACAAGAAAACATCCATGATGTATAATCTCTCTCTTTTGGCCAATTGCAGTACAAGTTGGGTGATTTATCTGGCCACTTGTACATGTTCTGTGTTTTTATGTGGGCCAAACCTCATGGCCTCTCAGATTTAGAATTGGGGAGCATATGAGTGATATAAGACATGAAAAGCAATCCAATGACCTTTATAAACATACTTGCAAAACACAGCACTTCAGTATTTAGATTTACTGTTATTGACCATATTATAGGAAATTGCAGGGATAAAGTTGGTTGGCACAGTATCTTGAATATTAAGGAGAAAAAATGGATAAACTAAGGGGGGCTTTTACCTCCTGGTTTATATGAATATCTATGAATTAACCAATAGGAATGTTTGTTGGCACCTGCCTTTGGCTATATAAGAAGGATTTTTTTTATCCTAAAGTTTGTAGTTAGTCTTCCACTGAAGAAGGCTGTTAAGCCGAAACCAGTTTGGTTTGTGTGTTGGGATATGTATTTTTGTCCCTTCACCCATGTTGCTATATTTTTGTATGCAATAAGGTATGCTACATCACACTCTGCTGGCTCTGATTTGTTTTGACATTGCTTTGGATTATAGAGCCTTTGCACTTGCCGTACGTGCAGGTTTGAATGATTTGGAGTTTGAATATATAGTTTCTCAAGTAAAAGAAGTCCAACTCTTATTGTCATTATTAAATGTAATTCATCACCTTTTCTCCAAAAAATTGCCACTTTTAGGTGTGATTAAGAGGGACAGAGCTAAAATTTCTGTCAGTCAGGGATGTCTCTGAAAATCCGGGACAGTTGAGAGGTATGCACCTACTACACACACCTACCTACCTCCCACTTAAACACATGTGCACAGACAGACATCCACCCCTACCTCTCTCCCTCTTGGACACACACACACACACACACACACACACACACACACACACACACACACACACACACACACACACACACACACACACCCCTATCTCTCTCCCTCTTGCGCACACACACATGCCCCTATCTCTCTCCCTCTTGCGCACACACACACACACGCCCCCTACCTCTCTCCCTCTTGCACACACACACACGCCCCCTACCTCTCCCTCTTGCGCACACACACGCCTCTCCTCTCTTTGCACACACACACGCCCCTACCTCTCTCCTCTTGCACACACACACGCACACACCCCTACCTCTCCCTCTTTGCACACACACCCTACCTCTCCCTCGTGGCGCACACACACGCCCCTACCTCTCCCTCTTGCGCACACATAACCCCTACCTCTCTCCCTCTTTCACACACACACGCCTACCTCTCTCCCTCTTGCGCACACACACACGCCCCTACCTCTCTCCCTCTTGCGCACACACACACACACACACATGTCCCTACCTCTCTCCCTCTTGCGTGCACGCACACACCCCTACCTCTCTCCATCGTGCGCACACACACGCCCCTACCTCTCTCCCTCTTGCGCGCACACACGCCCCTACCTCTCTCCCTCTTGCGCACACACCCCCCTACCTCTCCCTCTTGCACACACACATGCCCTACCTCTCTCCTCTTGCACACAGCACACACACACGCCCCTACCTCTCCCTCTTGCACACACACACACACACGCCCTACCTCTCCCTCTTGCACACACACACACACACACACACACCCCTACCTCTTCTGCACACACTCTCCCTCTTGCACACACACACCCTACCTCTCTCCTCTTGCACACACGCACCCCTACCTCTTGCCCACACACACACACACACACACACACACGCCCCTACCTCTCTCCCTCTTGCGCACACACACACGCCCCTACCTCTCTCCCTCTTGCGCACACACACACACGCCCCTACCTCTCTCTCCCTCTTGCGCACACACACACACACACACACACGCCCCTACCTCTCTCTCCCTCTTGCGCGCACACACACACACACGCCCCTACCTCTCTCCCTCTTGCGCACACACACACACACACACACACACACACACACACACATGCCCCTACCTCTCTCCCTCTTGCGCACACACGCCCCTACCTCTCTCTCTTGCACACACGCCTACCTCTCCCTCTTGCACACACCTCTCCTCTTGCACACACACATGCCCCTACCTCTTGCACACACACACGCCCCTACCTCTCTCCCTCTTGCGCACACACACGCCCCTACCTCTCTCCCTCTTGCGCACACACACGCCCCTACCTCTCTCCCTCTTGCGCACACACGCCCCTACCTCTCTCTCTTGCGCACACACACGCCCCTACCTCTCTCTCTTGCACACACACACACACACACTCTCTTGCACACGCACGCACACACACACACACACACATACACTACCTTCTCCCTCTTGCCTTCCACACGCACCTCTCTCTCTTGCACACACACGCCCTCTCTCTCTTGCACACACGCCCCACCTCTCTCCTCTTGCGCACACGCCCACCTCTCCCTCTTGCGCACACACGCCCCCACCTCTCTCCCTCTTGCGCACACACGCCCCCACCTCTCTCCCTCTTGCGCACACACGCCCCCACCTCTCTCCCTCTTGCGCACACACGCCCCTACCTCTTGCGCACACGCACACACGCCCCTACCTCTTGCGCACACACACGCCTCCTCTCTTATGCCGCCACACACACACACACGCCCCTACCTCTCTCCCTTGTGCACGCACACACGCCCCTACCTCTCTCCCTCTTGCACACACACACCCCTACCTCTCGCCCTCTTGCACACACGCACCCCTACCTCTCGCCCTCTTGCACACACGCACCCCTACCTCTTGCACACACGCACCCCTACCTCTTGCACACACGCACCCCTACCTCTCGCCCTCTTGCACACACGCACCCCTACCTCTCGCCCTCTTGCACACACGCACCCCTACCTCTCGCCCTCTTGCACACACGCCCCCTACCTCTCGCGCTCTTGCACACGCCCCCTCTACCTCGCCTCTTGCACACACGCCCCTACCTCTCCCTCTTGCACACACGCCTACCTCTCCCTCTTGCACACGCCCCTACCTCTCTCCCTCTTGCACACACGCCCACCTCTCCCTCTTGCACACGCCCCACCCCTCTTGCACACACGCCCCCACCTCTCCCTCTTGCACACGCCTACCTCGCCCTCTTGCACACACGCCCCCTCGCCTCTTGCACACATGCCTCCCTACCTCTCGCCTCTTGCACACACGCCCTACCTCGCCTCTTGCACACGCCCCCACCTCTGCCTCCTCACACACATGCCCCCCTACCTCTTGCACACATGCCCCCCTACCTCTCGCCCTCTTGCACAAACACACCCCTCCCTCTTGCACACTCACACACCCCTCACTCATGCACACTCACACACGCCTCCCTCTTGCACACACACGCACCCCTCCCTCTTGCGCACACGCACCCCTCCCTCTTGCACACACACGCACCCTCCTCTTGCACACACGCACCCTCCTCTTTGCGCACACACACACACACACACACACACACACACACACACACACCCCTCCCTCTCTCCCTCTTGGCACCAGAGCAAAGCCAAAAATAAGGGAGGGACAAACTTTAAATATTGTTCTCCCAAACTTATAAAGTTATAAAGTTGATAGAATAAAAGGTATTGTATTATTGTGAATTTTCTGAAGGTTACGATGTCTGAAACTCGAATGCCTGTCATTATTTGGTGAATTCTGTCCTCACTGATTTGCCACAATAAACCCAAAAAATAGGTTTTATAGGGAACAGACTAAAAATATGAGGC
The DNA here is from genome assembly GCF_019279795.1 of Protopterus annectens. Classification (NCBI taxonomy): domain Eukaryota; kingdom Metazoa; phylum Chordata; order Ceratodontiformes; family Protopteridae; genus Protopterus; species Protopterus annectens. The sequence goes on along the minus strand of NC_056731.1, from coordinate 1,752,745,515 downwards.
AAACATCTGGACATTCTGTGCAAATCTGGACAGTTCAGAGGTATGACTGGGATGAATTTATTGTTTGAAGATTTCTTATGTCTTTGTTTTGTCATGTCCACAATAATTCTTTCCATGGCCTTGCATATAAGATTAGCCTTGAGTGCATGCATGATCTGGAGGGGAGGGAAATGGTTTCTGATAGACAACTGGCCTTTACTTTCTCCTCATTTGGCATGTGTCTGCGGCTCTTGAAATGGGGTCTCCTATGACTAAAATATTGGGTTGTGTGGTGTCTAGTCTTATGGGTTTGAAGTTGAAACTGTGTCGTTTGGCCATATGTTTTGTAGTGGGTGGTTTGGTGGAGTGCTTTTGGGGCTGCTGAGGTTATCTGTTGTATGTCCAGTGTCTGAGAGGTTTTAGGGAAGATTGCATATAAGAGCTTCAGTATTTGCGGGTCTGTGTGTCTACATCCACAGTACACAAAGGATCATTGTGTGCATTGCATTCAGTGTTATTGTGCAAATAAATCTCTGATCCTTTATTGTGTATTGTGGGTGTAGTGTGTGCATTGTATCCAGTGACATTGTGCAAATAAATCTATCATACCTTATTAGTTTGTTTGACAATAAGCAGTCTGTCAGTAATCATAAGGTAATTGCTACATTATCTCAGGACAAATTGGATGTGGAAATAGCAAAAAAGTTCATGTCCATGCTTTCTGGTCCTGTTTCAGTACTTGGTAAGTTGTTACAGGAGTGAAGAGCACTAATTGGAGTACCAGCTTGTAAGCAGGTGGGGCACTGCTTGTCCCTGTGCAAACAAGATTATTTTTGCACAACTGAGTAAAAGGGTAGTCTTGCTTGGCCAAGAGTGCAGCAGTTACAAATATAAAGTAGCAAATTACACAGTAATACTGTTTTTCTTAAAAGTGCAGATCTTGGCAATCAGCAAAACGTACATTATTAGGAACCTTTAAAATATAGTGCAAAATCAACAAATAAAGCAGTAGCACTCTGATACAGTTAACCAAAGTACAAAGCAAAGAAATACATTTCTTTTCTGCCAAGGATGAAGCAGGATTACTTCAGGACAATCTCTGAGTTTGGGGAGCTTTGGGAAAAGCAGTAGGAGAAAATTTGTAGTAAGGGAGGTTTACTCTAGGGCAGTATTTTGTCAAAGAAGATGGCTACCAGACCACTTCATTGATAGAATGTTTACGGTAGGTAGCTGCTTGATATTGCAGGTAGCAGTTAATTTTATTTTTGACAGCTTGTTACTTACACTTTGAATTGCTCATTTACCCTCTTGTCATGTGTCCACATGTTGAGAAAGAAGTAAATGTAAATTAGATATTTAGTATAGTTTTTGTTGAATGGTCCGATCCTACACTTCTGTGATACAATAGATGTTCTTCGTGTTTCACTGTTGCGGTCATCACATTAGGGTTATTCCTGCCAGGGTAGCCCTCAGTTGGCCCGAATACCAGAGGCTTAGTATTTCTGTGTCGGTTGCCATCGCTCCAGGACTCATGTCAGAGGTATAAAATAACATCAGTCTTTCTTGCTGAGAAGACCAAAGCAGAAGCAGTTTGCACGAGTGCTGGTCGGCAGTTACCTGAGTTTTCGTTTCCGAACTGAAGTTGAAGTCTTCTAAAGCTAAGTACCCCGTTGGGCATCCTTTTTTCTTGCTCCAACAGATGTCAGAAAAGTTAACAGTTTCGCTTATTGGGCATCCTTTTTTCTTGCTCTAACAGATGTCAGAAAAAGTTAACAGTTGTTTCGCTTATGGAAAGCAAATACCACTCCGAGACTTTCATTCTTACTGCATCACTTGCTTAGGCCCAGAACATGACCCCTGCTGTCACTTTTGTGCTTTAACGCCAGAACTATACGTCATCGGGCCCTTATTGTAGCTAGATATTTTCACGCTCAGTCCTCTAATTCCGATATGGCTTCGGTAAGCCATCCGACAGCAGATCTTCCAAAAAAAAAAAACGTAAAGATAAAGACCGAGACAGACCGCACAGGTCCAAACCTACCCTCAACGCTTCCGTTAAGCTAGTCGTCAGTCCTACGGTACTCTGGCGCTTTCACAGCTCCTGATGCCCACTTCTGTTGATTCGCAGGCTGCTACCAACACCCTTTTGGAGTCTGGTATGCCACGAGACTCTTCATTGACAAAGGATCCTGTGGATGTCTTTACCTTGGATGGGTCCGGAGCCGCTGAGCAGGCACTGGCTTCCGAGGAAGTACTTCGCACTACCGATTCTCTACACAGACCAAATTCTTTCGCGTCTACAGTTTTTTTGAATACTACCCAGTTTCTAAGGCCCAGGGTACAAACCACACCCAAGAAACCGTCAACCCAATCTTGGGCACCTGCTTCTTTGTCTCTGTCTCAAATGCTTAAAATGGCGGAAGACCTTATAATGCTCATCAGGGGAAGCCAGGCTACCCCTTCCAAGAGAAAGAGATTTGTCCCCAGTAGTTTTATCTGAACAGGAGTCCGATGACTCTGATGCATCTGAATATGAAGACATGCAACCCCTCTCTGCTTATGATGATTCCGATGCAGAGGAATCCATTCCTTCAGCCTCTCCACCCGAGGACTTTTCCTTTGGGGAAACCCCTACATACCTTAAGGGATCATTTCCAATGGGAGTGTCAGGACTACCCACAGTCTAAAAAGACTCAGGGAATTCTTAGATCTTCCACAGCACAGACCTCTGGCCATTCCTCCTGTCCTGGATGTTGTGGATGATTTTTTTATGGAATTTATTTTTAACTCCTGACACCCTTCCTCTTGCTCCCAGGAAACCTGACAGGTACTATAGAGTGACTCTTACAAATTTCTTTTCAAAGATCCTACTGCTGATGTCTCTCAAGGACCTAAAGGAATTAAAGCATTAGACAGATTGGGTAAAAAAAAGTATACAGCTCTGCTAGTCTTTCTATTAGAACACTAAGTTGTCAGTTCCATATGCTGAAATTTCAGCAACATACCATGGAACTCCTCAAACAAAAAATATCTTTTCCTGCTTGTACAGAAAATAGTTACAAGAGTTAATGCATTCTGCAAGTCAAGTAACTAAGCACACCTTACAATGTGGTTTTGACGCACTTGAAGCATCTTGCAGGGCAGCAGTCACTGTTTCAGTCCTTAGAAGGCATGCTTGGTTTAAGGAACAGCCCTTGCCAGACCATGTCAAATCCAAAATATTGGAAGCACCCTTGTACAAAGACAACTTATTTGGCACCAAGGCAGAGGATGTCTTAATAAAGATTGAAGAAAGACAGTTAAGGACTTCTTGCAGGTCCAGCCACCCAGGTTCAGTAGGCATTGCCCCTCCAAGCACTGATCCATTCCTGCCCCCTCCAGGTCAGCTCAGCCCAGACCCCAGGGAAGCAGCCCCAGGGAATGCAGAGATATAAGCAATGGAGTTCCTCCTCTTCAAAATCGGGAGTGCTAATCCACCCCCTCATGGTAAAAACTCAGTGACTTTCCACTTCTACCCCCACCCTTTGCCCACCTGCTATTGCCCTAGGAGGAAAACTCTCCTTCCATGCAAGCACCTGGGCCACCATTACCAATGACCACAGAGTCCTCAACATAGTGTCCCAGGAATACAAATTTTATTTCCACACTCTACCAACTTCAAAAGGGTTCCCAGATCTTCCCCCAACCAGTGGGAAGAGGCCAAAAAGCACATCCTTTCCCTGCTCTCTAGGAGGGCACTAGAGCTCATTTTTGCAGAACAGATAGGCCAAGGTTTCTACTCCAGACTCTTCCTGCTACCCAGAAAAGAGGGCACCTGGCGCACCATGCCCTGTCTATCCATTCTAAACACCTTTCTGGTGATACCAAAATTCAAAATGCTCAACCTCCAGCAGCTTCTGCCTATGCTTTCCAAGGATGCTTGATTATCCACTCTAGACCTAAAAGACGCCTACCTACATAGCCCAATCAGGGAATCGTGCAGGAAATATCTACATTTCAGAGCAGGATCATTGCACTTTCAGTTCTCTGCTCTTCCCTTTGGCTTATCCACTGCTCCCACATTTTTCGCAAGATGTCTGGCTCCCACCATTGCTTTTTGCAGACAAGGAAATATTCAAATTTACCCATACTTAGTCGACTGCCTGATTCAGGCAGACAGTCAGGGCAAGCTGCTAAAGCACCTGACCTTTGTAAAGGACCTACTGATCTCCCTGGGGTATACTGTCAACGAAAAGAAATCCAAACTAGTACCCACTCAAAAAAAATGTATTCCTGGGAGCAAACCTGGGCACAGCATCCCAGATGGCCTTCCTTACACCAGAAAACAAACCTACCTGACAGCCTACTTCTCTCAACTAGCCACCCAGACCCCAGTTATCCGCAAGGAAAATCCTGCAAGCTCTGGGGTTTATGGCTTATTGCATTCTACTCATTCCATATGCCAGACTGCATATGAGGAAACTACAATGGTATCTAAAAAGCCTTTGGTGTCAACACTCCCAAGACCTGGAAACTCTTATACTAATGATACCTTGTTTAAGGAAAGATTTTCTTTGGTGGGCAGCAGCGTGCTACCACAACAAGGGACTACCCTTCTCACAACCCCACACCACCCAGAACCTCACCACAGCAGCATCAGACTATGCCTGAGATGCACACCTGGATGGCAGGTGCATACAGGGCCAATGGAGCCCACATCAAATACATCTGCACATCAACCAAAAAGAGATTGTAGCTGTCCAGCATGCTCTGACATTTTTCAGACCCCTACTCTCCCCGGCGGCTCTACTGATCAAAACAGACAATACCACCGTGGTGTGGTACATCAACAAGCAGGGAGGGACTTGCTCATACCCTCTGTGCAGGCTCGCCATGATCTTTTGGCACACTGCCACAGCCGTGCAACTACACCTGTTAGCACAATTCCTGCCAGGCTCTCTAAACTCTCTGGCAGACAACTTGAGCAGAAATCTTCTGGACCCACATGAGTGGCAGCTAGACCAAAGAACCTTCACCCTTGTAACCCAGAAATGGGGCACCTCGAAGGTCGACCAAATATCAGCTCAGCAAATTCTGCACCAGGGAACCTTAACAGCAAGGCCTGGAAAGTGGATGCTCCTATCCTTCATGGGTCAACCTCTGTCTATGCATTTCCCCTCTACCTGCTCAAAATAAGGGAAGAAAAACAGAGGACAGTCCTGATTATCCCAGACTGGCCACGCCAGCACTGGTACCCACTGCTGCGCAGCCAGTCACCCCTGCCAGCATGGCATCTCCTTCAGATCCCAACACTCCTGACCCAAAGGAATCGAGAATTCATGCATCCCCAATTGCAGATCCTCAGTCTGGCAGCCTGGCTTATTCCCTGACCTCTGCACAAGCTGCCAATATCAGCAAACATGTTCTAGATGTTATGTGTGAGGCCAGATGCCCTAGCACTAGTAAGTCTTATGCTGACAAGTGGAAAAGGTTTTGCACCTGGATCCAGGCTAAGGGAGCCGGAACCGCACAGCCATCCCTACCTCTCATCCTGGATTACCTTGCTGACCTACTACACAGGGGTCTAACCTTCTCTTCTATTAAAATTAATGTCTCTGCCATTTCTGCTCATTTCAGCACAGAGCCACCTTTTTTGTCCCACCCACTCATCAAACAGTTCTAAGAGAGGCTAACAATTTGAGACCACCCAGAAGAGCACCTACCCCAGTTTGAGACCTAAACTTTGTGTTGGAACAGCTCACCCTGCCCTCCTTTGAACCAGCAGCTTCAGCAGAGTTAAAGTTTCTATTTTGGAAGACAGCCTTGCTTCTGGCCATCACTTCAGCTAGAAGAGTATCCGAGTTACAAGCACAAATGGCTGTAGAGCCCTTCATCATTTTCCATGCTGACCGAGCTCCCTCAGGACAAACTCATCCTTCATGCCAAAAGTGGTGTCCAGTGTGGCTCTCAACCATTCCATTCATTTGCCTACCTTTTTCTTTAGCTATGTTAGGAATCTTAGTGGCAACTTGCAGATATACACTGAACTAGTGCAAAATAGCACAAAATATACTGAACCTACTGATATTGCCAACATCCTGGCAGATAGATTCAGTGCAAACTTCACCCCCCTCTCACCTCCAAAAGGGCCCACAACAGTACCGGAAAAGTGTAGTGTCCCAAAAAAAATCACAGACTCACAGGTGAAAACAGCCCTTTCAGGAGCCAAAAACAGTGTCAGTGGGACCAGATGGTGTCCCAGGCCGCGTCTTGCATGAACTATAGAATGAACTAACCCCCCACGTAAACACACTGTTCAACCTCAGCCTCTCCACAGACTATGTGCTCATAGAATGGTGCACAGCAATGGTTATTCCTCTCCACAAAGGAGGGGCCACAACTGACCCTGGTAACCATCACCCCATAAGCCTGACTAGCCTGGTCTGCAAGGCTATGGAGCACATCATCATGGAACTCATTAACAAAGTTATTGGGAACCTCCAAACACTTGACATGACCCAGTTCGGCTTTGCTAAGGGCAGATCATGCGTACTAAACCTGTTTGACTTCTTCGAGACAGTCAACAAGGCCATAGACGAGGGAAAGGTGGTTCACACAGCCTACCTTGACCTCGCCAAGGCTTTCGACACCATTCCCCGCTCTGGTATTACAGAAAAACTCACCAGCCTGAACATGAAACCCCTACATCACGAGATGGGTTGACAACTGGCTTACAGACAGAACTCGCACAGTAAGAATAGTGGGCTCCAGGTCCGACTCTAAACCAGTCACAAGTGGTCTCCCGCAAAGCTCGGTCCTGCGACCCCTACTGTTCGGCATATATTTCTCAGAAGTACAGACAAAAACAGGAGGACTATGGCTAACTAAGTTCGCAGATGACTGCAAACTGGGAGCCATAACTGACTCTCTGGCTGACATGGACATCCTCCAAAATGGCCTTACTGAGACGGACACCTGGTGTCAAAGTCATGGCCTTAAGCTAAATGCCAAAAAAATGCATAGTCATCCCGTTTGGGAAAAACAAAACACCCACGAATTGCCACATAGGTGGCAGCCCCCTTAATACAGAAGAGGTAATAAGAGATCTGGGGAACCCAGGTAGATAGTAATCTCTCCTTTGACAATCATATTACCAAAGTAGTTCGGAAATCCTACTATGCGGCCTATCTAATTACTAAAGGGTTCGCATCTAGAAATAGAGGTTATAGTGCCCCTCTACTCATTAAACCCATCATAGAGTACAATGCCCCATTTGGGATGTACCTCACAAGACACTTCCAACAGCTGGAAAGACCACAAAAGTACCTCACCAAGAGGATTACTGGCCTCAAACATATGCAGCCCGACTGAAAAAACTCCGGCTGTACTCATGGGCATTTCCCTTACTCAGAGGTGATCTCTGCCTAACTTACAAAGCCATGTCCAACTCAGAATTGATGGACATGCTCCACCTAAAGAAATCCAAGTCACTGCGAGCCACGCGCTGTAGTGAGCTAAACCTTGTCGCAACAATAAATAGAACATGCTGGAGGGATAGATTCCTCTCTCAGACTCCCCATGCTTTGGAACAAAATTCCAAATTACATCAGGCAGAGACCCTCACTAACACTCCAAAAGAAACCTTGACGAGTCAATGGGTAACAGAAAATACACCCCTGGGATCACTTCATTGGCTCTGCTTGACAGAGGATCAGTTAATTAATCAATGGGACGGCAAAAGCCTATACACTCTGGCTAGGCTTATAAATGCCCTCGGGTAGATAGCCTAGTACCTATCTATGATAGCTGATGCAGTAACCTTCACTTATACAAGTTCTATCCTACATAGGATATAACATCTGGCCAGCTTCCAAAGCTTGAGTGCACTTTCCATACACCCAAGCCATCAGTCTGCTCAAGCTGAGCTGACTAAAAGGACAGGCTCCATTTCAGAACATTCCTGCCACAGTAGATTAGATTATGCTTTCAAGGATGGATTACCTGCTTTTGCCATTTCTTTGCTGGGCAGGTAAGTTCTCTTTGAGGGAAAAACCTTCCAGTTTAAAATTATTTATCTGAAGTTGTTAATCTTCCTATTCATCAATGATGGATTCGGTTCCTAGCCCTCGGGACAGAGTCTGCCTAATACCAAGCTTGCGTACACCAAAAACTCTCTAGCTAAGCTGCTACCCACAACTTCCTTCTCCCATTTACCTCAGATCTTGTTTGCCACGCAGCCATATAGCAGCGTTTCACCGAGCTCTCCAGCTAAGTATTGCGTTTTTCAAAATTTATAGTATTTTGTGTGTTTTCCCCTCAAACTCTATTTCTTGATATGTTGTTCAGCTCTACCCACGGGTATCCCTTTTTTGTACCATCGTTGGTAAACGCCCTTTTTACTCTTGTGGCATTCTGAATACCATCGTTGGTATTTCCTCTCTCTCTCCTTCCTTTCCTTACGCTGGTTAGTTGTGTTGTTTTCTTGTGGTATGTCTGAAAAGAAAAGGACTTTGGGGTTCAAGTATTGCTCTTCCTGCAATGGTAAGCTCCCCAGTAGTGATCCACATTAGGAATGTGTATATTGTTTGGGGGTTCCACGCTTATCTGTGAAACCTCCCTGTGACATTTGTGCCAGTTTCAGTCAGTGGACGCTGAATGAAAAAAGGAATAAACTAATTCTCAAGGGCCTGCTTCCTTCTTTTTCTGAGGCTATTTCTGCGTCGGAGGTTTCAACCCCTCCATCCATGGACAAAAACGTCCTTGTTCTGACCATTCTTCACCGGCCGGTGATAGGGGCGAGCCTCATAAGCATAAGGCCCATAAGACTTCCATGGAGCATAGGATTGCCTCCTCTTTTCAGACCACCTCGGCTCCAGTGGCCCCTACAGAGATTGTCATGACATCCTTGTCTGCGCTGCTCTCTGCACCGATGGTTACAGTTCCTAATGTGGCTTCGGCCATATTGCCTGCTGTTACTTTGGCACCGACGTCCCTCATCTCCATTCCAGGATCTGTATCAACAAGCTCTTCGGAGCCAATAATGACTTCCACTCCAGCTATTACTTTGGCTCCGAGCTCGCTCTCTGCACAGATAATCCCCCCTTTGCCTGTTTCAAAACTGGAATCTTTGGTGCTGATTTTTACTACACCACGGACCCCAGTACTCCCCATCTTTGGATCTGTTTGTTGGACAAGCCTTTAGCCCCTTTATGGACCAACCTGACTTCTCTTTAGGTGTGTCAGTAAGGTCCACCAAGAGTCTATCTGAGTTGGATGTGGTGCGCCTCTTTGATCAGCTGCTGACAGCCATGGGCTTTACAAATTTTCCTAGAACCCACCCCGCTCCAGGTTTTGGGTCCATTGCCCCTGCGACTGCCATGTATTCTCCTCCCTTGGACCCTTCAGTACCGAGGCCCATAGCTTCGGCGTCTGTGGGAGGACTCCTTTTCTCTGCACCAACAGTGACCTTATCTGAGGGTCCAAGGCCCCTTTGGGTGTCAGTTCCTTCGGAACCAACCCTTCCTCAATCTCATGCTTGGGGAGTGGAACCATCGGTTCCAGGTACAATTTTGGTTGTTTCACCGGCTCCATCTTTGGATCCAAGGGTGACTCCCGGCCCGGTTTTGCTTGAGTCTCCATCCCTGGGAGCAGGCCGCTTAGAGCGGGGTGTGACTCCGGTTCCGAGATTGTCTTCCTCTGTTCCGGGCTCCCATTCCTCTTCAGGTGGGCCTGCCTTCCGGGTGATGGAGAGGGTGTTTGCTTCGGGAAGCAATCCTCCTACATCGGACTTTCCTCCCTCTCCTTCTGAGCTGCCGCTATCACAGGCCACCCCCCCCAGGACACCGAGAGCGCAAGCCTTAGGAAACCCCTGTACAGGGTAACCCCCTTTCTGAGTCCTCTTCGAATGCTCCCACTGAAGAACCCCCTTGGAAACGGATGTGTAAGAGGAAACACATGGACTCCCCGGAGGAGTCCCTCACTGAAGATATGGACTACGATGATAAGGAAGGGTCCCCACGGTTACCCCTGTCTGTCTCCTTTGGAGACATCCTGGAAATTGAAGCAGAGGGGTGACTGGAAGCCCTCCAAGCCTTCCTCAGAAAAATCTGTATTTCTGCAGGCCTTCCGCTCATGGCCCTCTACTTCTTGGCTGAACCCCCCCCACCCACCCCCCCGCTGATGAGTTAGTAAAGCTCATCGTGCAGCGGGCATGGAAGAACCCTGATACCGTTGAGGCCATTCCCCGGAGATCAGATAAGATACTGTCCCCTCCAGAGGATCAGCCCCATTGGTCTAGAAGCTTACCAGTAGATGCTATGGTGGTGGCGACTGCCATGAAAAAGGACCTTGTGGAGGAGCTATGGTGGTGGCGACTGCCATGAAAAAGGACCTTGCGGAGGAAAGTCCTGCTGTCCACCCACCCAAGAGAGTCCTGGGCGGTGGACAGATTAGGGAAGCGAGTTTTTGCTTCAGCGACATTTGTTGTCAGGTCGCTGAATTTTTTGGAGCATTTTACGAGGTTCCAAAGAGATCTCATCACTGAAATCTCTGGAACCCTCGTGGGTCAAGTTTCAGATGAGGCGCGTGATAAAGTTGCTTCCCAACTTGCCACCCTAGAGTCTATTTCCAACTCGTCCATGAGGCTGCTGTCCCATGCAACCGAAGGGGTGGCTAGAGCTATGGGTGCAGGCGTAGTTATGAAGATGCCACGCCTAGATGCGCATTTTTAACTTTGCGGACTCCATCTTCCTTTTTAAACGCCCCTATCGAACAGTCAGCTTTGCTCAGTTCTGAAGTGAAGGACACATTAGCCAGGTGCGAGAAGGACGGAAAAACCTAGTCTGCTGTTGGCCTACGTTTTTCCAAGCCTCAGCGCTCCTTTTCCAGGAAACAGAGGAGTGGAAAGATGTGGCACAAAAAATCTCAAAGCCCTTTCTGTAGTGCACGTGGTGAGGACTCCCCCAGAGCAGAGGGGGTTCCAATAATGGAAGACCAGACCTCACTTTCGGGGCAGAGGGGGTCCCCGAAATCAGGACTCCAGGGATTCTTTCTCCGGACGACCGTATCAGCGCTCCTAAAGCATTGCCAGATTGCTTTCCTCTGGAAGCAGCCGGGGCTTGTTTCTCTCTGCACCAAGCTGCTTTGCACTCTATTACAAATGATCAGTGGGTGCAGCGAATAATTTCCAGAGGTTACTACATCCCTCTAATATCTTATCCAAGACCTCCAAAATCCCTTCCTGATGTTCCACCCAGTCAAAGAGAAGAGGCAACGTCAGAAATGGCAAAGCTGTGTATAAAATGAGTCATCCAACAAGTCCCCCCAGACAAGTACGGATCCGGGTTTTACTCGAAATGTTTTTTGGTGCCAAAAAAGACTGGGGACTGGATACCCATTTTGGATCTCAGCCAACTAAACAAGTCAGTAGTTCAGACCAAATTCCACATGGTCACGATGCAATCCATTCTCCTATTTCTTTGGGAGGGTGTGTGGATGTGCTCGATAGACCTCTGGGATGCGTATTACCACGTCAAAATTGACAAGTGCTCCAAGAGTCGTCTCCGCTTCCGACTGGGAGACGATCATTGCCATTTCAGGGCCCTGCCATTCGGTCTCTCGACTGCTCCCAGAGTGTTCATGAAATGCCTAGCAGTGGTGACAGCTCATCTTCAGGAATTCCAGTGTTTCTGTATCTACATGATTGGCTTCTCTCCAACCCCACCAAGTGTCTACTGGTCAGGGCCCTCCGCTACACTCTAGCACTAGCAGAGTTCCAAGGCATCACCATAAACTGGGAAAAATCCAACCTTCTACCCACCCAGCAATTGGAAATTATAGGGGCAGTATTCAACACTGAAACAAGCCAAGTCTCTCTCCCTCCTCACAATCTTCAGAGATTAAGGTTACAAGTACAAGTGATACTCTGTCGAAGGAAGGTGTCTGCAAGGGAAGTTGTACAGGCTCTGGGGTCTATGGCGGCAGCCATTCCAGTTGTTCCCCTAGCCATATTGCATATGAGACTACTACAATGGCTCCTTTTGGTCCCAGTGGGTATCCAATCTTCATCCCCTGAGCTCACAGATCCTCATCACCAACTCCTGCAAACAAGATCTTCTCTGGTGGATGAGAACAGATGAAAATCTTTGGTGTCACCCCTTCCAGACTCCCCCATCCCAATGCCACAGTGACCATGGACGCTTCTCTGATGGGGTGGGGGGGCACTTCCAGGGAGAGACAGTCCAAGGCACATGGTCCAGCCTAGAGGTCAACTTGCATATCAGTGTCCTGGAGTTAACAGCAGTGCTGTTAGCATTGCAAGCACTTCATCCTCTCCTTCCGTCCGGAACGGTTGCTATCCAGTCGAACATGTCTCGTTTGGTACATAAACAAGGAGGGGCCAAATCCTATCCCCTCTGTCGTGAGGCCATGAGAATTTGGCATTGGGCTATAGCTTCCAGCCGCTTTTTAATCGCAATGCATATCCCGGGGAGCTCCAACGTGAATGTGGACAGGCTGAGCAGATGCATCCTCCGTCCTTACAAGTGGTCTCCCAATCCGAGCGTGACGGCAGAAATCTTCAGCCGTTGGGGCCAGCCATGATGCGATCTTTTCGCTTCCCCTTCAAACAAAAAATGTCCCCACACGGGGAGTCACCGAGAGACGCTCTGACTCATGATTGGCCCGCAGGTCTCCTTTATGCTTATCCTCTGATACTCCTATTTCTAAGGAAAGCTATTTGGTTGAGATGCAAAGTAATCCTCATTGCCCCTTTCTGGCCTCATCAGGTGTGGTTTCTGTTCCTCCGACCTCATCTGTTACAACCTCCTTGGATCCTGGACACTCGTCAGGACCTAATATCTCACCCACAAGGGCTGACTCCCCCAAATCTATCCACTCTCAAGCTGACAGCTTGGCTTCTCCACTTTCGTTAGTTGCCAGGCAGGAATCCCCCTCCTCATATGTCAGAGAGATTATTCTGGCCTCACATAAACCATCCATCAGAAAACTTTACAGAGACAAATGGAAAAGATTTGCTGTCTGGTCACATAATTGGATACTAAATCCTTTTTCAACTCCTACAGCTGCTATTCTTCACTAGCTTTCTGAGTTGTTTGACAATGGGGCATCAGCTTCCACCATTCGAATCCATTTAGCATCCATTTCCAATTTCCATATTGGTTCAGAGGGAGTTTCTCTTATTTCCACCACACTTTGCAAGACTTTTCTCAAGGGAATTTTCCATAGCAGACCTCCTATCAGGCAGCCTGTGTAGGCATGGAATCTCTCCCGGGTTCTCCCAATCTTTCTCTACCCCCCTTTGAGCCTGTTGTGATATGTGATCTAAAATTCCTGTCATGGAAGTATTTGTTTTTGGTGGCGGTCACTTCAGCCAGATGGATATCTGAGTTGCAAGCCTTATGCATCAAGAGCCCATGCCTGATCTTCCATAAGGACAGAGTATCACTTTGTACTAATCCATCTTTTCTCCCCAAGGTGGTTTCCAAGGTCTCTATTAAACCAGTCCATTGAGCTCCCTGTATTTTTTCCAAATTATTCAAACAAGGGCGAATACTGCCTGCATTCACTGGACGTTCATAGACAACTACATTTCTAGCTGGACAGAACTAAGTCCTTTCACAAGTCGGACCAACTTTTCATTTCATTTTCTGGTCCTAAAATGGGGTGTGCTGTATCTAAAGTTACTTTGTTAAAATGGCTCCGAGATTGCGATGAATGAATCTAAGCCTGCTCAAATCAAATCTCACTCAACTAGGGCTATTGCAGCTTCTGTTGCCTTACACTCATGGGCTTCCATGGATGACATCTGTGCAGCAGCCATTTGGGCTAAACCCCATACCTTCATCAAGCATTACAAATTGGATCTGATCTCCAGGGGAAGAGCGGTCTTCGGCTCAATGGATGTTCATCGTGTTACACTGCTGCAACACTTGGGTTATCCTGCCGTCAGGTGGTTCCCCAGTCTGCCTGAGTTCCAAAATCTTGGTCCGGCGTCAGTTGCTGTCGCTTCCTCCCTGATGTCAGTGCGGCAGGGGTATAAAAGATGCAGCCGACACCGTTTTCTTTGGTCTTTCTTGCAGCGCGGTGCCCAAAGCAAAAGCGGTTCGCAAGTGCTGGTTGGCCAACTCCTGAGATTTTCATTCCGAATCCAGAACCGAAGTCTTCTACAAAGCTAAGTACCCCACTGGGGAAACTTTTTCTTGCCTCAGACTGATGTTAGTAAAAGCTAATCATTGTATTTCTTGTGGGAAGCAAATACCTCATAAGGATTTCCATTCCTATTGTATCCCATGCCTAGGCCCAGACCACAACGTCACTGGTTGTCGGTTTTGTGCTAGGTGTAACAAGCGCACTATTAAACGTCGGTTTGATTTTTGCCCGACATTATTTTGGCAGAAAATTCAATTACACCATGCTGTCAGAACTTCCGACGACCGGTATACATAAAAAGCGCAAAGATAAGGACAGGCATCAGAGGCCCAAAACTGACGACGAAGCCTCTTCTAGGCCAGTCGCCGGTTTTCAGTGAGGTGCCTTCGCAGCCCCTGACCGCTTCTGCAGAATCACAGGCCGCCTCCGACTCCCACGTGGAGATGGCTGGGCCTTCGGGCGCACAAGTATTTCAGCCTACCGAGACTAACCCTACAGAGGGATCCGGAGTAGCTGAGCAACCCAGAGTTTCAGAGGGTGTCTTCAGACCTACTCAGTTAAGCATTAAACCCTCTGCTAAGTCTGACTCCTTTAAAAACAAAGAAACCGCATTCTCCAGGACAGGCCTCTATGCCTAAGAAACAAATGCTCAAAGTGGCCGAACACCTAATCACTCTGATTAGTGGTTCTCATCCCCCTCCTGATAAAAGGCCTAGACAGGATGCAGACTATGACTCATCCGACCAGGTGTCCATTTCTTCAGATTCATCCTCAGACCTAGGATATTCTTTACCCCCTTATGAGGATTCTGATGCTGAGGAATCAATTCCATCAGCCTATCCACCTGAGGACTACTCTTTTGGGGAAACCTTACATACCACGAGAGAGCATTTCCATTGGGAAGGCCAGGGATTACTCGGAATCCAAGAAAAGGTTCAGAGACTTCCTTTTACTACCTCAACACAGACCCCTAGCTATTCCACCAGTGTTAGACATTGTGGATGATGGACATACTGAATCCAGCTTAAATCCCGATTCCTTACCTTCAGCCCCAGTTAAACCTGACAGATACTACAGAGTCCCTGACTCGCACAAATTTCTGTATAAAAGCCTAGTTGCTGACCCTGAAACTATTTCTCAGGGACCCAAAGGAGTTGAGGCCTCATCAGCAAAGAATCCAGTTCCCTCGGATAGAGATGCCAGAGCATTAGACAGATGGGGAAAGAAAGTATATACGTCTGCAACATTAGCAATGAGAGCCTTAAATTGCCAATTTCATATGTTAAAATATCAGCAATTTCTGTTGTCTCAGTTGAAACAAAAAATGCTCCCAGATTCAGACCCTCCTAATATTAAAGAAATGCAGGATTTATTGCATGCTGCTGAACAAGTGGGAAAACATACTTTGCAATATGGTTTTGATTCTTTAGAGGCCTCCTGTAGAGCAGCAGTTACAGGCTCTGTCATTAGAAGGCATGCTTGGTTAAAAGAACATACGTTACCAGATCATGTTAAAGCAAAATTATTGGATGCACCTTTGCAGCAGGATGTTTTATTTGGAGTTGAGGCAGAAGAGGTATTAAAGAAAATAGAGAATAAGGCAAAATCTATGCAAACGGTGAAGGATTTCTTACGGGTTCAGCCTCCTCGATTTAGCAGAAATTGGCCAACGAAGAATTGGTCCTTTCCAGTTACAGACAGACCTCAAAGGGGCAGATAAAGACGTCCAAGAGGTAGAGGTCAACCACAACGTCCTTACGGGCCTCAACAATGGGGTGCACCAGGCCAGAAAGAAGGGGAAGACAGGCCCCAACCATATAAAAAGCAGCCCCAATGACTTCCCACTACAGCTGCCAAACACCTCTCTCTTGGCAGCCCCCCTTGGGAGGAAAACTGGCACTTTTCTATCACAATTGGCAAATGATCACCAAAGACAAATGGGTTCTTAACATTGTATCTCAATTTTACAGGTTCCACTTTCACACTCTGCCAAGGTTAAAAGGAATGCCAAATCTGCCACAAAATCAATGGGCAGAGGCTCAAAAACAAATTACAGCATTCATAGACATGAGAGAGATTCAAAAGGTACCACCATAGGAACAAGGACAAGAATTTTACTCGAGACTCTTTCTGGTGCCCAGAAAAGACAAAGCCTGGAGGCCCATTCTGGATCTTTGTTCTGTAAACACTTACCTGGATGTTCCGAAATTCAAAATGTTGACACTACAGCAGCTTCTTCCCATGCTAGGCAAGAAAGCTTGTCCCGTGATCTTGGACCTCAAGGAGGCATACCTGCATGTCCCTATCAGACAAAATTGCAGAAGATACCTCAGATTCATAGCTGGTTCAATGCACTATCAATTCTCTGCACTGCCCTTTAGCTTATCTACTGCGCCCAGGGTCTTCACAAAGTGCCTGGCACCAGTAATTGCATTTTGCAGACAGAAGGGAATTCAAATTTATCCGTACCTGGACGACTGCCTGATTCAAGCAGAGAGCAAGGACATTCTTCTTAAGCATCTGGCATTTGTAAAAAAAGTTAAGTTGCCTGGGGTACACAGTAAACGAAAAGAAATCAAAACTAGTGCCCTCACAAGAGATACTATTCCTGGGTGCCAGCTTGAACACAACGGCCCATATGGCTTATCTCACGCCAGACAAGCAAGGACAATTGACTAAATATTTTCAGTTGATGGCAACAAAGACCCCAATTCCCTGCAAGAAAAATTCTGCAGGCCTTGGGTTACATGGCATCTTGCATACTTCTAATTCCATATGCCAGACTGCATATGAGGAAACTACAATGGTACCTAATGAGTGTATGGTCTCAACACTGTCAAAGTTTGGAAACAGTTATTCCACTAATTCCTTGCCTTCAGCAGGAGTTTCGATGGTGGGCTCAAGCTTGTCACCTCAACAAGGGACAGCCTTTTACTCAACCCACACCCAGGCAAACACTGACAACAGATGCATCGGATTACACCTTGGGAGCACACATGGCAGGAAAATGTATTCAGGGCAAGTGGCCCGCAGAACAAAGGCATCTTCACATCAATCAAAAGGAGATGCTAGCTGTACAAAATGCCCTTATAGCTTTCAAGGACCTGCTGCATCCAGGACAACTACTACTAAAGATAGACAACACCACAGTTATGTGGTACATAAGCAAGGGGGCACTCACTCCTACCCTCTCTGCAGACAAGCCATGACCTTGTGGAACACAGCTCTAAACTATCAAGTTCATCTGCAAGCACAATTCCTGCCAGAAGAGAAAAACACACTGGCAGACGACTTAAGCAGAAACATTATGGATCCCCACGAATGGGAATTGAATCCACAAATATTCAGAATGATAACTCAGAAATGGTGGAGCCCAGACATAGATCTGTTTGCATCCCCAATGAACTACCAGCTACAGAAATTCTGCACAAGGAGTTACCATCCACAAGCATGGAAAGTGGATGCCCTCTCATTCAGCTGGAAAAACCTACAAGTATACGCTTTCCCACCACTACCTCTCCTTCCAAACATACTCATAAAAGCCAGACAAGAAGAGCCAAAGATGATCCTGATTGCACCAGATTGGCCACGACAACACTGGTACCCAGTCTTAAAGAATTTAGCACAAGGACCACCCTGGAGTTTGCCTCAAATCCCACATCTGTTGACTCAGCACAACAGTCAGATACTCCACAGCCAGCTAAAGACCTTAAACCTAGCTGCATGGAAGATTCCGTAGTAAAGCAAGCAATGCCTCTCTCTCCAAAGCTGTTATGGATGTCATTCTGGAGGCCAGAAGGCCTAGTACCAGGAAAGCCTATTCGGATAAATGGAAGAGATTCTGTGCCTGGAACCAGGCTCACAACCTTGACCCTCTTGTCCCAAACATTCCTCAGATACTACAGTATTTAACTGAGATGCTGGACAAAGGCCTCTCCTTTTCATCCATCAAGATCCACGCCTCTTCCATCCCTGCTCATTACAGCACGGGTCCACCAATTTTCTCTAATACTTTGCTAAAACAGTACTTCAGAGGGGCTAAAAACATAAGACCGCCCCGTACAGCAACTACTCCAACTTGGGACCTCAACTTTGTTTTGGAAAAATTAACTTTACCTCCTTTTGAGTCAGCTAGCACAGCAGAATTAAAATATATCTCTTGGAAAACTGCTCTGCTCCTGGCAAGAACATCCGCACGAAGAGTTTCAGAATTACAGGCACTAATGGCAATGGAACCTTTCCTCATTTTCCCACCAGGACAGGGTGTCTAAGAACTAACCCTATGTTTATGCCAAAGGTGGTATCAAGTGTGGCTCTAAACCAAACTATTCACTTGCCAACTTTTTATCCAAAACCACAGAATAAAGGAGGGAGACTACTGCATTATTTGGACATTCATAGGCAGTTACGCTTCTACTTGGACAAAACCAAAGCTTTCAGAAAATCTGAGCAATTATTGGTAGCATATGCTGCGGGAGCACAGGGAAAAGCCATTTCTAAACAGATTATTTCAAAATGGATAGGACATTTTATATGTTTTTGCTACACGCACCATGGGAAACCTGTACCTAGCAGCATTAGATCTCACTCCACTAGGGCAGCAGCCACTTCAACTGCCTACCTCAGAGGAGTACCTGCCAAGGATATTTTGGAAGCAGTAACATGGAGTTCTGTGCATACCTTCACCAAGCATTGTCATCTGCCTCTTTACTCTAAATCCAGAGCTGGCTTTGCCACTGCAGTGCTGCAGGACCTAATAGCCACCCCTAATGCCTTATAGAACCAGCCTCCCTACCTCAGCTTTGGGATTCTACCCAAGTGTAATGACTGCAGCAGTGTAACACGATGAACATAGTACAGTTTTGTACCTACCATAAATGTAGATGTTCGAGTGTAGACACTGCTGCAGTCCAGGTTACCCTCCCTCCTTTCCCCTCTTACTTGCTGGTATGTACCCATGTCTTCTACCCTTTACTACCTATGGGGAGTATTTGCTGGTAACTGAAAGTTGTTGTTTGCTTTTCTTATGTATGTTTTATTAGCAATATAAATTGCCTACCTATTTGGGGGCACCTGACATCTGGGGCAAGAAAAACTGAAGAAAATGGCATCGGCTGCATCTTTTATACCCCTGCCGCACTGACGTCAGGGAGGAGGTGACAGCAACCGACGCCGGACCAAGACTTTGGAACTCAGGCCGACTGGGGAACCGCCTGACGGCAGGATAACCCAAGTGTAATGACTGCAGCAGTGTCTACACTCAAACATCTACATTTATGGTAGGTACAAAACTGTACTTTCTCAGGAATGTTCTTCCATAAGGGTCATCCAGGTTCTCCAAGTAGCTTGGGATTCTGTCCCATCAGTGATGAATAGGAAGATGGTAACAAAGCGCAGGCAAGCCACAAAAGGACTCAGGCAAAGAGATGTAGTTAACGTATATTTAATAAGAGCGTTTTCGCTCCTCACATAGAAGAGCTTCTTCAGACAAAGCATAAAAGCGTGGCGCTACTTTTAAAAAGCAAAGCTGATAATTTTGATGTCACTTCCTTTCAGCTGATTGCTTACGGAACACTAATGAATTTTAATATATACAATAAATGACATAAGTCTACCTGTTTTAAATAATGCCATCCCACAGTAATACTACTAAGCATTGCCATAAAAGGGGTTGTAATACAACAAAAATATTTTAAAAGTAATCAAATTATTGATAACAAATACACATGTACCCTAAACAAATAAAAGGAGTAATAGATACAACACATTTAAAAGAGAATGTCTAATACATGTATTATTAATACTGGAAATATTTCGATGGAAATGATTAGGTGGTTGCCATCACAAGTTGGCAGTTCAGTTTCTTAGATAGCTATTATATTTCAAAATTACAGAAATGTTACAACACTCATT
This sequence comes from Protopterus annectens, assembly GCF_019279795.1. Classification (NCBI taxonomy): domain Eukaryota; kingdom Metazoa; phylum Chordata; order Ceratodontiformes; family Protopteridae; genus Protopterus; species Protopterus annectens. Next base: position 1,752,725,475 of record NC_056731.1, on the reverse strand, counting down.
TAACCCAGGAGGGGAAAAAGCATTTAATAACAGCTGCCATTCAAGTTCTTTTAATTCAAGTAGAAGGGACTGTGGGCCCCCCCTGATACCAACTTTAACCAAATCAATGCCCATAAAGCAAAAACTGTGTCCAATATGGTCTAAAATATGTTTTGAAAGTGCATTATCAGTTTTTGTTTTATAAGCGTAATTATGTTGGTAAACTCGGTCACGCATCTTTCGGTCCGTTTTCCAACATAAAGCAGCACAACAGTTACATTGTGCTATGTAAACAATAGATTTGGTTTCGCACCCAATCTTAAATTTAATATAATATTTCTCGTCTCTGACAATGAAGGAGTTCCCTGTTTTAGTAACTTACACCAGTTACAAACCGCATGCAAAACAGCCAGTTTGTCTCACTGGGAAATTAGTGGAATCACTTGTCTGTAATAACTCTTTTAAGTTTTTACCTCTCCTAAACACAAAATGGGGAACTAACCCCAAAACATCCAAAAGGTAGGCACTATTCACTATAAAGTGCCAATTTTTCTTGATAATTGAACACATATTGTCAATATGTTTGTTATGTGTGAGGATAAGGCTGGTCTTAAAATCGTGAGTTGGGCTGACAATGACCAAGTCGTTGTTGCAATTGTCGTTTACAAGTGAATTAGGTCTACCACTGGAGCACACATATTGTAATGCTTTCTTACATTACACTAGTAACCACCCATGGAAACAGAAAAAATCCATTGTCAAGGGTCAATTAGTTAGAGCTACACGCATGTGTAACACAGACACAGCGTTTGAAGTAGAGTGTTCTAATCTAAAAGAAATGTTTCTGAGTAGGGGCTATCCCTGTGAACTTTTAGACAGTTTAATCAATGAAGTATCACTTAAAAGGATGTCAGGGTTTTATCAACCATTACTCCTACATACTAAATTAAGTGACCCTTTGATTACTGAAAACCAAGGAATAGCTATACCCAGTGGTAGACCTAATTCACTTGTAAACGACAATTGCAACAACGACTTGGTCATTGTCAGTCCAACTCACGATTTTAAGACCAGCCTTATCCTCACACATAACAAACATATTGACAATATGTGTTCAATTATCAAGAAAAATTGGCACTTTATAGTGAATAGTGCCTACCTTTTGGATGTTTTGGGGTTAGTTCCCCATTTTGTGTTTAGGAGAGGTAAAAACTTAAAAGAGTTATTACAGACAAGTGATTCCACTAATTTCCCAGTGAGACAAACTGGCTGTTTTGCATGCGGTTTTTGTAACTGGTGTAAGTTACTAAAAACAGGGAACTCCTTCATTGTCAGAGACGAGAAATATTATATTAAATTTAAGATTGGGTGCGAAACCAAATCTATTGTTTACATAGCACAATGTAACTGTTGTGCGCTTTATGTTGGAAAAACGGACCGAAAGATGCGTGACCGAGTTTACCAACATAATTACGCTATAAAAAACAAAAAAACTGATAATGCACTTTCAAAACATATTTTAGACCATATTGGACACAGTTTTTGCTTTATGGGCATTGATTTGGTTAAAGTTGGTATCAGGGGGGGCCCACAGTCCCTTCTACTTGAATTAAAAGAACTTGAATGGCAGCTGTTATTAAATGCTTTTTCCCCTCCTGGGTTAAATGAGTGTTGTAACATTTCTGTAATTTTGAAATATAATAGCTATCTAAGAAACTGAACTGCCAACTTGTGATGGCAACCACCTAATCATTTCCATCTAAATATTTCCAGTATTAATAATACATGTATTAGACATTCTCTTTTAAATGTGTTGTATCTATTACTCCTTTTATTTGTTTAGGGTACATGTGTATTTGTTATCAATAATTTGATTACTTTTAAAATATTTTTGTTGTATTACAACCCCTTTTATGGCAATGCTTAGTAGTATTACTGTGGGATGGCATTATTTAAAACAGGTAGACTTATGTCATTTATTGTATATATTAAAATTCATTAGTGTTCCGTAAGCAATCAGCTGAAAGGAAGTGACATCAAAATTATCAGCTTTTGCTTTTTTAAAAGTAGCGCTTGGCGCTTTTTATGCTTTGTCTGAAGAAGCTCTTCTATGTGAGGAGCGAAAACGCTCTTATTAAATATACGTTAACTACATCTCTTTGCCTGAGTCCTTTTGTGGCTTGCCTGCGCTTTGTTACCATTTGTTGTTTTATCCTGTGTCATGAATAGGAAGATGATTAACAACTTTAAAGAAGTTATGTCTTACCATAACGTTCCATCTGAGTTGTTGATAATCTTCCGGTCATCACATCCTCTCACCGTCCACCACCAAAGGCTCCTGGTGGATCTTCTGGATCCTTGGGGTGTTTCAGGGTTTCTGCGCAGAGATGGCCTCTGTCTTTCTGTTTCTTCTATATGTTGCTTGCAAACTCTATCTGAGGTGACAGGGAGAAGGGCATTGTGGGTAGCAGCTTAGCTCAAGAGTTTTTGGTGTATGTGAGCTTGGTATTAGGCCAACTCGTTTCCGAGGGCTTAGAACCAAACCCATCAGTGATGACTGGAAGATCATCATCAACAACTCAGGTGGAACGTTATGGTAAGACATAACTTTGTTTACCAATACTTTCCTGTTCATGAAAGTTATTTTTAAGCTAGGAGTATGTGTTTTAATGGACTCTCACAAGACTACTACTTTCGGCTTTTCCCAGTTAGGGGTCACCACAGCGGATCACCTGTCTGCTCATGATTGCCAATGGAGTTTTCAGATGTTGAGTTGCCAGCCTGGCGCCCAACCTTCCACAGAAGGTACGGACTGTCACAAGACTATTGTACTTATTTTTTTAAGTGAGAGTGCACTTTTTTCACTGTCAGTTTAAGTTTAAAGTAATTGAAAAACATTTTTTTCCTCTGGTAAAATGTTTGTTTACAGTCTAACCGTTGAATAATATTTACATTGAACCCTAACCATTGAATGTTCATTCAGCAAATGTTAATTTCAGTGAATGGGAAAGTAGCTAGATGGCCAACACTTCCTTATCTGCCCTTTTTCTCCACTGTAGTGTAGTGTCAGAGTTGGTATATATAGTTAGGGGGTGGGGGTGGTCCAAACCTTGGGAGGTTAGAAATGCTGCACTTTTTGGGACTGAAAAGTGTTGGCTAACAGTTTACTTTCCCTGGTGTTAAAGTGAAAGTTTGCTGAATGAATCACAGCCAAGGGAACAAGCTTGGCAGAATCAGCGGGGAGAGAAGATCCTGTTGAGCTTTACTTTAGTCTGGCACTGTGAAGAGACTTGAGAGTTGTAGAATAAGTGGGAGGCCTTGGCCTCCAGTGAAATACCACTACTGTTATCATTTTTTTCACTTACCTGGTGTGGCGGTGGGGTGAGACCCCCTGGGGCTCTCGCTTCTGGCTGCAAGTGCCCAGACGCAGCCTGATCTGAGGTTGGGAGTTTGATTGGAGTGGTACACCTGTTAGAGTAATGTAAGTGTCCTAAGGTGAGCTCAGGGAGGACAGAAACCTCCCGTGGAGCAGAAGGGCAAAAGCTCGCTTGATCTTGAATTTCAGTATGAATACAGACTGTGAAAGCGGAGCCTCATGATCCTTCTGGCGTTTTGGGTTTTAAGCAGGAGGTGTCAGAAAAGTTACCACAGGGATAACTGGCTTGTGTCAGCCAAGCGTTCATAGCGACATCGCTTTTTGATCCTTCAATATTGGCTGCTGTCATTGTGAAGCAGAATTCACCAAGCATTGGATTGTTCACCCACTAATAGGGAACGTGAGCTGGGGTTAGACTGTCGTGAGACAGGTTAGTTTTACTCTACTGATGATGTGTTGTTGCGATAGTAATCCTGCTCAGTATGAGAGGAACTGCAGGTTCAGACATTTGGTGTGTGTGCTTGGCTGAGGAGCCAATGGTGTGAAGCTACCATCTGTGGGGTAATGATGAATGCCTCCAAGTCAGAATCTCGCCTAAATGTAATGATACTGCAGTGCTGCGGATCTCTGGTTGGCCAGGGATAGCCAGCTACAAGGTCGAGCGCCACTTGTAGCTGGCTCGGAGTGTTGACGGAAGGGGGTCGCCTCTCAAAAACACTGCACCACACTTTCGTGGGGAACCGGGTGCTAAATCGTTCGTAGACTACCTGATGGTTAGGGTTCGATGTTCAGCCATTCGATGTAAATATTATTCAATGGTTAAACATAAGCCTGTTTAAAGCACTTGGCCAACCCCAAATAATTAAAGTGCTTTTTGCTCTGTGTGAAAAGTTGACTTTTAAAGACTTACTTTTACTGGCTGTTGCTGCTTGTTTTCTCTGGGAAAGAGTCACCATTTTCGGTTTGATCATGGAACATGGTCCCACAGCTGGTCCTAAATTCACAAAAAGAAAAAGTTAAGAAAACAGGCTTTTCCCCAACTGCAGACTAGGAGTTTGTCCAGTCACAGGTGGGTGACTTTGCTGTGGCCATTTGTTGTACCTCAGACCACTCGTTTCTTACCCCATATCCCTCTGGCGTATCACCTATGGCCACTATGGGCCTGGGGTTAGCCACGTCCTCTGTAGCTGTTGGGGTCCCCTTGGTGCGCAAGGGAGCGACACACTTGTGGCTTCTGGGAGAGGGGGACAGGAAAGGCTTCCTGTCTTGGTAGAATGTTGTGCCCATCCATAACGAAGTTGCTTCTGCCACTGTCGCTCTTGGCCCCATTTTTCCTATTGAAAAGAAGCAGAAAACTAAACACGTATCTTGTACTCCTCAAACTTACAGACAGGAGTAATTTAGTGGGTCTAGTTCAGGGTTTAATTCGGGCTACTGATCCTCTTTGTAAGATGGTTTCTTGTAAAAGAAAAATACTTGCTTTCCTGAAGAGATTCAAGATTGTGATTCTGGACAGGAGGATAAAAGGAGAAATGCAAGGTTTTAACCTCAGATTTCTGATTCAGACTTGGAGATTTCAGTTTCTGATTCTCTCTGAGACTGTTTCTGGAATGTGCCAGTGTTTTTACTGGGAGAAAACTGAGGTTTTTCTGTCCCTCAAACTGCTGTGAGCTGTTACAGAAAGAATTTTCAAAACCTACAGTCATTCCTCCAGTTTTGCCCGTCTTGGAGGATGTGTGGTACTGCCTGCAATTTTCCCAGCAGTCAGCCACCTCTTCCTAAAATGGCTGCTAGGATGTATAAAGGTCTTAATCTTGAGTTTTGTATAAACTCTTGCCAAACCTGACCCAGCACTATATCTTTAGATCTTATGTCATTTTCATTCATTTCTCAACTGTTTGGTTCATATCTGATCCTCTGATCTGACTCTGCCACTTCTACCAGATTGTAGAACTCTTGCGCTCTTTCCTTTACCCATAATACCCTAATCACCTAACATACCTGCAATCTCGTTTGCTGCCAAGGTGTTCAGACATAGAGAGCTCTTGAGAGTGTGGGTTTCTCAAAAGTTTGTGAGTTTAGCTGTTATTCCTTTACTTCCCTTAATTATATTTAGTATACCTATAGTCTTTGCCACTCATAAACAGTATAATCCAAGAAAAAAGGGTTAATCGCTCTTCCGTACTCTTGAGTATTTCTTTTAATGAAGTTTGTATTCTGTTCCATTTTTTGTACTTTGCAGTACTTTCTCTCTTACTGTGGTTGGTAACTTTCCCCCATTCAGCTGTTAGTCTAAATTTCTATTTTCTTTACTAAAAAATGTCAGTTAACCCTTTAGGTTTTTAAAAAAATGTATGGCATGTGGCCACAACATACCAAACTCTAACGCACATTCCAAATGCGTCTGCTGTCTAGGACCAAGTGGTTTAGATACTGATTGTGACATTTGCAAGAGATTCAACTCCAGCATTGAAATTGACAGGAAAATAAGTTATTCATTAGGGGCTTGCTGCTTTCAAAATCTTCACCAATGGCTTCTAGGGCTCAAACTCCCAAGAGACTGGAGGAAAAAGGGAGGTTGTTTTTCTAAGGAATCTCTGAAGAGATTTCTAGAATGCACATCTGCTTCAACTTCAGCTCCTTCCTCAGTCTCACTTGTTTTTTAAAAAAGTGTGATCCATATACGTCATATCCTAGGTCAAGATCCAACAAATCACCCTAGACTCGTTCTCGACTGCCGTCTGAGCAGATTACCTCTTGGCTGTTGTCTTTTCTGGAGCAGTCTACCCATTGCAAGACCCTCATCCAGGGCTCCCTCCTTTTGGTCTTCCAGGAGCCTATCCGAAGCAGGTGTGGACAGGATGAAGGAGTTCCTCAAGACGCAAATACAAATGGGAGTCCTATCAGGTCCAGAGACCCTCGTTAGTACTCCTCTGATCGTAGCTCCTTCTCTGATATGTGCTTCTGTTTTGGAGCAGTCTGATCCAAAAGCCTTGGAGTTGTCTTCCTCTGATCCGAAAATATTGGCATCTTTGATTCTGATGGTGTCTCTGAGCTGTCTGGTTCTGAGTACTTTGGTGCTGGCTCCGGGATTTTGGATTTGACTCCGAAGTCTCTTCCCCTCAGCATGTCAGCTCTACATAGTTCAGCTCAGACTCCCTCCTTGGCTGGTTTGCCTGTTGGGCAGCAGGGGCCGACACTCTGAAAGCCTGCCGTGCTGTATCTGTTGGTTTCTGCTGCTCACAGGCACTTTGCTTTTGAGGTAGTGGAGAGAGCCTTCTCTATACTTGGAGCCCAGGAGGGTAGAGAAGTCTGAATTCTAACTTCAGTCCCATTTGATTTTGCTTCCAGAGCCTCAGTCATACATTCTACTAGTTCAGCCAGCATGAACCAGTCTCCAGGCCCCCCAGCAGGGTATAGTTATCTCTTCTGATGCCTCTGCAGAACACCCCAGCAAGGAGGTCCCCCTGGAGAGAAAGTGCAAAAGGAGGCATTTACACACTCCACAAGTCTGTCACTGAGGAATCTGATTTTGATGAAGAGGAAGGGTCCCCCAGATTGCCACCCGAGAATGTCTAATTTGGAGACATCCTAGAACTCCTACAACAAAGGGGTGTTTGGTCCCCTGATAACCCTTCGCAAGAGGAATCCATGTTTCTGGAGGCCTTCATGGCTGGCCCATCTACCTCCTGGGTGACTCCGCCCACCGATGAGCTCGTAGATTTAGTCTCTTGATGGGCGTGGAAGGAACCAGACACAAGTGAGCCAATCTCTGAGAGACAAGATCTTGGCACCACCTGAAGATGGACCACACATTAGTAGGGGAGTACCTGTTGATGCCATGGTTGTAGCGGCAACCACTAGAAAGGAACTGGCAGAGCAGAGTTCCTCTATTCCCCAAAATAAGAGACACACAGTAGGTGTGAGAAGGGAGGGAAAACCCTGTCTGCTGTGGGCGTACGTTTTTCAACTCCTCAAAAGACTTTTTCTAGGAACCAACAAGGCGGAAGAAAAATGTGGTTCAAAAAATTCTCTAGGGCTACTTTCAAGATCCATGTGGAGGTAGTCCCCCCCCCCCCCCCCCCAGGGGCAGAGGGGAAACTCGAATGGAAGACACTGTCCCTGTGGCAGAGGTGGTCCACATAATCAAGGATGCAGGGATACTATCTCTGATGGATCCGATCAATGCTCCTGAAAGGAGGCCTGACTGTCCATCTGTGGAGGCAGTCTGGGGTCATTTATCCCTGCAATAGACATCCTGACTAGAAATTACAAAAGATTCATGAGTGAGGAGGATAAAATCCAGAGGTTATACCATTTTCCCATCCTTTCCCATTAAATTCCACAAAACTCTGATTTTCCTCCCAGTCAGAGGGAAGCAACAGCACCAGAAATAAAAAGCTGCTAGAAAAAAGTAATGTAAGAGGTTCCCCCCACACGAGAGAGTCCAGAAGTTATTCAAGATTCATTTTAGTGTCAAAAAAAGACAGGGAACTAGAGACCAATCTTGGATCTCAACAATCTAACTCAATCAGTTCAGCATACAAGGTTTTGGATGGTCACGGTTCAATCCATTCTGCCTTTTCTGCATATGGAAGACTGGGTGTATTTTATAGATCTTCAGGATTCATACTATTACATCAAAATTAACAGATGATCCAGAAGGTACATCTACTCTTCTGGCTGATTGCCACTCATTACCAATTTAGAGCACTGCCCTTTGGTCTCACTACAGCCCCTGTGGTGTTTACCAAGTGCATGGCAGTAGTTGCAGCTCACTTGAAACTGCAGTGATTCTGAGTTTTTCCTTATCTGGACAACTGGCATCTGACCTCTCCAACCAGGTATCAACTAATTCACGCATAGGACTACTTACTCCAGCTGTGTTCTCAGCTGGAGATATCCATCAGTTACAACAAATCTTAATTCATTTGAACTTAAACTCTGGAATTCATCGGTGCTGTTTTCAATACAGTCACTCAAATTGCTTCTCTACCTCTGACTCCAATTCAAAAAATACAGTTCCGGGTCAAAAAGATCATTCAGAGTTCTCTTTCAACTCATCTGATACTCCAAGCACTGGGGCCCATGTCAGTGGCAATCACCCTTGAATCACTAACAAGGTTCCATATGAGAATTCTTCAGTGGACATTTGCAACTCAGTGGTCAGTTCTCCAATAACCACTTTCCAGTCTATCAGGATAACTCAAGTTTGCAAGAATTGTGTTCTCTGGTGGATCCACTGTAATAGAGTGCAAGAAGGCTTCCCTTTTGTTCTTCCTTAGCCCAAGGCCACTGGGACTACAGATGCCTCTCAGATCGGGTGGCGGAAGGATGGTCCAAGGCACCTAGTTCCCCAAAGAGGCCAACATCCATGTAAATGTACTGGAGATTTGAGCCATCGTCCTAGTGTTGCAAGCCTTCCAAGACTCTCTTCCGACCTGGATTATTGCAGTTGAGTGATAATGTGTGTGGGCTGGTATGTCAACAAACGAGGGGTACATAGCAGTGCGCATCCTGGGGAAGTCCAGCGTGATTGCAGACAAGTTGAGCAGGTCTATTTCAATGCCTCAGGAGTGTTCTCTGTGTAAATGTGGCAGCGGTTATTTTCCACTGATGTGTCCAACCATGCTGCGACTTTTTCACATCTCCCCTGAACAACGTGTGGCAGGTTTTTTTGCCCTGATCCCTCCCCACTGGAAGACTCACTGAATGCTCTGGTCTCCTTTATGCCTATCCCTTGTTACCTGTCCTTCCCAAATTTTTCAAGAAAGCATCTCGAGTGAAGAGTACAGTTGTCCTCATTGTCCCTTGCTGGCTTTGTCAGATTTGGTTTCCCTTCTCATTGGCCTAGTCTTCTACACCCACTGTGGATTCTGGATCCAACTTCAGACCACCTGTGTCACCCAACAAACATGATTCAGCTGGACATTTCAGGCCTCAAACTTGACTGCATGTTTCTCCAGTTCTGTTGATTGCTAGCTTCCCCAGGCTGCTCTTTCCCTTCCAGTGTATTTTGTTATCCTCCCACGAAGTTTCTACTAGAAAAATTTACAAACATGAATGGAAAAGATTTGATGTTAAGTTGTCTATCTCGCCTTCATTCTTGCTGGATGGGTTCGGAGCCGACCTCGGTTCCGACTCGGCCACTCTAAAAGCTCGAGAGTTGGATCCACCGGCTCGAGGCTCCCCTTATATCCCACAATGCTAGGCGGTATTACCTCAGATCTCGTTTGCCGCTACAGCTATCGAGGTGTGTTGCTTTTACCGGCTCCAGGTTAGTGTACCAAAGAGGTTTAAAAACTTAGTAAACCCCTTTTAAATTAGTTTTTTGGTTAGTATCCCCTTATTTTAAAGGTTTCTATTCCCTTTCCTGTGTTTCTCCCACTCCTTGCCACAAGAACTTATCTGTTCTTCCCTTAGGCCTTCGGGCCCTCCTATCCCTCAGAGTGTGTGTTTTTCTGTAGGGACTTAAGATTTCTAAACTACTATCTTTAAATCATTTTAAGTTAGTTTAAATTAGTTTAAATTACCTTTACTTACTCTACAGTGTAATCGGTGTGTTTGTGTTGAGTGTGATTGCACTTGTTTTGTGTCATGTCTAAGGATTCGAAGGTCTCAGGCTTCAAGAAGTGTGACTCGTGCTGTCAGAAAATGTCTCTGACAGACGGTCACACTTCTTGTGTGTACTGCCTGGGACCTTTACACCTGCAGGACTCTTGTGCTGTATGCCATGGCTTCAGCCCTAGAGTCCTGCAGGAAAGAAAGAACAAGCTTATTTTACAGGGCTTGTTAAAGCCTGAGGGTCCCCCGACTGCATCTTCGGGCAAACCCTCTAAGGCTTCTAGGTCTTCGGCTCCAGTTACTGAGTCAACACCTAAGACTTCTAAGTCTATTCCTGCATCGGCTCCGGCTGGAGCCGATGAGACTCTAACTTCCACTTCGGTGGTTCCCTCGGCTCCGGCCGGTGCCGAGGTTTTGGAAATTGCTAAGTCAGCTCCGATCAGGCTTTCGGAGCCGACCTCTAGGAAGAGGTCAAGGTCACCGTCCCTCGGCTCCGTTCATTCGGCTCCAGCTTCTCCCCTGCTGTCTGAACGGAGCCATAGATCGCACTCCTCCAGGTCTTTGAGGCTTTCGGACCATGACCTTCAGAGGGTAGTGAGTCGACTTCTTAAGTCCGAGGCACTGGCCCAGATGCTACAGTGCCCGACTCATCAGTCTATGCTCAACCCTATTTCTCAGAATATTCCTCCTCCAACTCCTTTGAGCTCGGAGCCAGGGCGTTTCGGACCCGAGACTGTGATACCGTCGGAGCCGATACAATTGTCTTCGGCTCCGATTTCTTCCTTGGAAGAATCTCGGCGCTGGACTTCCCTCGTTGGCTCCGAGGGGGTGAGTGGCATCGGACCCTTGTCCGACCCCGCTGTCCCTCTCGGTGCTGGTGAGTTCGGCTCCGACATCAGCCTCGGAGCTATCGCTGTCGGTGCCGAGGGAGGTTTTCATCTTTTCGGAGCGGGGACCTCTGGCTCTGCCTGACAGAGGTGCGTTCGAGGTCATGCGGAGTGTGTTGGAACCTGGTTCAACTCCACAGTCGGTTCCGTCCACCCCTCCCTCTTCGGTGCCTCAGGTTATGTCTACTCACTCCCTCATCCCAGACCGCAGAGAGCCAGCTCCTCAAGAATCTCCTGTGGGGATCTCATCCTCTTCCGAGGCCTCTCCTGAATTGGCAGGGGAGCCCCCTAGGAAGAGAAAGTGTAAGAGGAAGCACATAGACTCACCTGAGTCTGTCACCTCTGACAGATTTAGAGGATTCCGAGGGTTCCCCCGTTCCCCTTCTGAAGATGTCTCCTTTGCAGGCATTCTAGAGATCCTGAAACAGAGGGGAAATTGGCCAACCCTTAACCCTTCGGAGGATGAATCTGTGTATCTTGAGGTGTTTGGCTCTCACCCTTCCACCTCCTGGGTGTCCCCCCCCCCCCCTTTGACCCCCTCATGCAGGTGGTAGCTAAAAAGGCTTGGACGGCTCCTGACTCTGTGGACCCTACCCTCAGGAGACCTTCAAACTTTATCACAGCACCAGCAGATAAGCAATTTCTGACTAAGGGAGTTTCTGTGGATGCTATGGTGGTAGCTGCTGCCACTAAGAAGGAGCTAGCTGATCCTTCGGTGCCTGTCCATCCTCCTAACAAGGAATCTAGGTCTATGGACAGGTACGGGAAGCGGATGTTTTCGTCAGCGACCTTTGCTATGCATTCGCTGAACTACCTCTGTCATTTCACTCGTCTTCAAAGAGACCTGATCAAGGAAGCGAGTGAGATGTTAAAGGATCCTACAGCTGCGGGTTTTCAGGATAAGATGAACACTCAGCTGGCTACCCTAAATTCTATAGCTAACTCCTCCATGCGCCTCCTTTCATATGCGGCTGATGGAGCGAGCAGAGCCGCAGGGACAGGTGTGGCCTTATGCCGGCATGCCTGGATGCGGCTATGCAAATTTGCGGACCCCTTTCAAACGTCTTTCACTAATTCCCCGTTTGATGGATCGTCTCTTTTTGGTCCTCAAGTGAAAGAAACCTTGACAAGGTGCGAGACAGATGGCAAAACTCTTTCTGCCATCGGAGTCCGTTTTTCTACTCCTTCTAGACCTTACCCCAAAGGCCAGAAAAGTGGAAAGATGTGGTTCCGCAAACAATCTCAAGGAACTTTGCCTGACGCACAGAGTCGGTTCCCCTCTAGAGGCAGAGGGGGGAACAATAATGGTAGACGTCGCCCTAGAGGCAGGGGGGGTCCGCAGGACCAGGGCAATCGAGAAACCTTTTCCGATGAGCCCTTCCAGCATCCCTGAGGTGTTGCCCGACTGTCCACCTTCGGAGGCAGTCGGGGGAAGATTATCACTGTACCCAGAAGCCTGGCGATCCCTAACTCAAGACAAGTGGGTACAGTCCATCATTTCCAAAGGCTATTCCATTCCGTTCTTTCGCATTCCAAACCAATCCAAAAAATCCCTTCCAGATGTTCCACCCGCTCAAAGGGATCTAGCAGCATTGGAAATTTCAAAGCTGCTTGCAAAAAGAGCCATTCAGCCAGTGCCAGCAGACCAGCAAGGATCCAGAATCTACTCCAGGTTCTTTTTGGTTCCAAAGAAAACAGGGGACTGGAGACCAATTTTGGATCTCAGTATCTTGAACAAGTCTGTCAAGAAAACAAGATTTCGGATGGTCACGCTACAATCCATCCTACCCCTATTGGGAAAGGAAAACTGGATGTGCTCTATAGACCTTCAGGATGTGTACTATCATATAAAAATGAACAGACGCTCCAGGAGATTCCTCCGCTTCAGGCTGGGAACCAGTCACTTTCAATTCAGAGCCCTGCCCTTTGGACTCACCACTGCCCCCCGGGTGTTTACCAAATGCATGGCAGTGGTAGCTTCTCATCTGAGACATCAAGGATTCCAGGCGTTTCCATACTTAGACGACTGGCTCCTCACAGCTCCTACCAAGCATCTTCTTCTGATTGCCAGAGACTACACCTTTCGCATTTTTCAAAAGTTAGGTATCTCAATAAATTGCGAAAAGTCTGTTTTGTCGCCTTGTCGTGTTATTGCCTTCATAGGCGCAAATCTAGATAGTCAACATGTCTGCAAGACTTACAGACCAAAGAATAGCAGACATACACAAAATGGTCTCCCTTCTATTCCACAGCAACAGAGTCAAAGTCAGATTGGTTCTAAAAGTACTGGGGATTATGGCGGCTGCTATCCCTCTACTTTTAGCCAGATTTCACATGAGAATCCTTCAATGGATGCTCTTCACACAGTGGTCGTACCAGCAACTTCCGATGTCCCACACCATTGTGATTATGCAAGCATGCAGGAATCATCTTCTTTGGTGGATTTCTTCCCCCCAGCTCTTCCTAGGAAGACCCTTTGTCCTTCCCCCTCCGGTTGCTACTCTGACAACGGACGCCTCCCTGATCGGGTGGGGGGGGCATTATCAGGGCAGAACAGTCCAGGGCATATGGCAACCAATCGAACGCCACTTGCATATAAATGTTCTAGAGATGAGAGCAGTGCTTTTAGCGTTGCAAGCCCTTCAAGACTCTCTTCCCTTGGGAACGATAGCAATTCAGACGGACAACATGTCTGTAGTGTGGTATATCAACAAACAAGGCGGAACCAAGTCCTACCCCCTATGTCGAGAAGCACTCAGACTGTGGCAATGGGCGATTTCTTCTCAGCGTTTTCTGGTAGCAACGCACATTCCTGGGAAGTCCAATCTTATCGCGGACAAGTTGCTACTCCCCAAAACAGCAAGTGCAAAGATTTTCACCCTCTTCCCCTTACCAGGCCAGCCCAGCAGAGACGCTCTAGTCCAAGTTAGGCCCCGGGGACTTCTGTATGCATTCCCTCCCTTCCCACTAATCTCTCAAGTGATACAGAAAGCTATCGCTCAGAAGGCCTCATTGATCCTCATTGCTACTTACTGGCCTCTGCAGGTTTGGTTCCCCTTTCTACATCAATTTCTGTTGGAGCAACCCTGGCATCTGGACCTAGTTCCAGATCTTTTGATCCATCAGTCAGGTCAGTTTCATCGCTCCCTCCCATCTTTGAACCTCACTGCTTGGTTCCTCCAGTTCCAACCTTAGCCAGGCTTCCTCAAATATCTCACACTGTTTGAGATATTTTGATAGCTTCCCATAAATCTTCCACTCGAAAGATTTATCTTAGTAAGTGGAAACGTTTTGCCTATTGGGCTCAAGGAAGGGACTTAGATCCTTTCACTGCTCCCATCCAAATAGTTCTTGATTTTCTAGCTGAACTCTTTCACGCAGGTTCATCTCCTTCTACTCTCAAAGTCCAATTGGCAGCTATATCTAATTTTCATGTGGGCATTTCAGATTCTGCCATCATGTCTCACAAGCTTTGCAAAGCTTTTTTGAAGGGAGTTTTTCTTCTCAGACCTCCTATAAGAAATCCTCCTCCTTCTTGGGACCTTAATTTAGTTCTCACATCTTTGATTCTTCCCCCTTTCGAACCTGCAGCTTCCTGTTCATTGAAATTGCTATCCTGGAAGACTCTCTTTCTGGTAGCCATTACTTCAGCTAGAAGGGTCTCAGAACTTCATGCACTCAGCAGTCGACCACCGTATCTATTGTTTCATAAAGACAGGGTGGCCTTATGAACCAATCCATCTTTTTTACCTAAAGTAGCCTCTGCGTCTAACATAAATCAAAGCATTGACCTCCCTGTGTTTTTTCCTAACTTTTCTAACAGGTCTGAACAAAAATTGCAATGGCCAGATGTTCATCGTCAGTTAAGGTATTATTTGGATAGGACCAAACAGATCAGAAAAACTGACCAGTTGTTTGTCTCTTATGCAGAAGGCAGAAAGGGACTTTCAGTTTCGAAGGTATCACTCTCCAGATGGCTAACATCTCTGATTTCCTTTGTTTATGAAATTAGACACCAAAAGCTGCCTAACAAACCTAAGGCCCACTCCACCAGAGCTTTGGCTACTTCTATAGCCTTCCAAGACAGGCTGCCTAGTGACACCATTTGTGCAGCGGCTACTTGGGCTACTCCTCACACTTTCATTTCTCATTATAAGTTGGATTTAGCTTCTAGACATAGAGCTAACTTTGGTTCCACTGTTCTCAAGAGTCTGTTCCGATAGGCCACCCGGGACAAGGTGCTAGGGGCGGTCCCATCCAGCAAGAATGAAGGCGAGATAGACAACTTAACATATAGAAGTTATGTTCTTACCATAACGTTCCATGTTAGTTGTCTTCTTCTCGCCTTCTTTCTTACGTCCCACCCTCCTTCCCCCTAGCCTGGACAGACCTAGAGGAGTTTGATTGTGACCTCTCTTTCTACCACCTCTATTGCTATAGGTATATGCTCTGCTGTGCATATATTCCTTGATCAGGCTTCAGGTCACCTTCTTCCCTTCCTTTTTATAGAGGTGGGTTCTCCCATTTCCAGTAGTTCTGGTTTTTATTATTGGCTGGGCCTAGCTTACAAACGAGATCTGAGGTAATACCGCCTAGCATTGTGGCATATAAGGGGAGCCTCGAGCCGGTGGATCCAACTCTCGAGCTGTTAGAGTGGCCGAGTCGGAGCCGAGGTTGGCTCCGAACCCATCCAGCAAGAAAGAAGGCGAGAAGAAGACAACTAACATGGAACGTTATGGTAAGAACATAACTTCTATTTTTTGGGCACAGAAAGAATTTAGATCCCTTTTCAGCACTGATTTCCAAGGTTCTTGACTTTTTAGCTGCAGTTTTCACTGAGTGGGCTAGCTCCTCAACTGTCAGAGTACAATTAGCAGCCATTTCCTACTTTCATATATGAGTAAGTAACTCCACCTTAGGCATTGCAAAGCTTGGAATAAGCTTTCTCAGAGGAATGTACTTACTCTTCCTTGGGATTTAACTGTTGTTCAGGCCTTGACCCTACCCTGCTCTGAACCATCGCCTTAGTCTGATCTAAACATTTTGAGCTGGAAAAGTTTTCCTAGCTGCTATTACTTCTGCTAGAAGAGTGTCTGAACTTAAAGCTCTGTTTTCTAAAACCTTGTTTAACTTTTCACAAAGGTAGAATTTCTTTATGCACCAGTCCTTCCTTCCTTTTTACCTAAAGTGGTGTCAGAATCCAATATTAATCAGGTTAGAAAACTTCCAGTCTTTCCAAAATTTTCAAACAAAGGAGAATATATATTGCACCTTTTGGATGTCCACAGACTTATGTTTCTGACTTCATAGAACCAAAGATTTGAGTTAATCTGAAAAATGTGTTTCCTTTTCTGGTTCCAGATTAGGCAAACCAGTTTCTAAAGTGACTTTGGCCAAATGGTTGACTGTATTACCTTTGTTTATGAAAAAGTGGGTTTGTCTATATCAAAACCACCAAAAGCCCATTCCCTGTGGTTTATGGCCGTTTCCTCATCGTTTTTGTCAAGATCTTCCTTGGATGAAATTTATGCAGCAGCGACCTGGGCTGTTCTTGACTGCTTTTATTGTTCATTACAGATTGGATCTGCTGTCTGAGAGGAGCAGCTTTTGGCTCCGCTGTGCTTAAGGGATATCTTTCCTTGGAGCCTTCATAGGATTTAGGTAGCTGGGGACTCTGTCCCAACAGTTGGAGAATGAATGAAAATGACAACCTCAGATAAAAAAAAGTTATAAACTCAAATTAACATTCCAGCTGTGCTGTCCATTTTACATTCTTCCTCAACGTACCACCCACCAGCCCCCTCCTTGCTTTACTCCTGGAAAGATCAAAGGGTATTTGAAGCTCACTCTCTGTTCCTTGTTTGAGCCCCAGTTTTTATTTTTTCCTTATTCTAAGAAGCCAGTGACTCAGCACTATTTCTGCAGCTGAGTGGAAGAAGCGCCCCTTCTTTGTCAAGTCTGTGCTGTTTTATGTAGGGATCCACACACCGTTATGGAAAGGGCGAGTGAAAAGACAACCAGTGTGGCAGCCCCCATGAGGTTTCTTTGGGGTAATAATAAATAAAGCTAAGAAATACCTTGCATTGTTTTGATTCTATACTTGTGCATAGAATTTCAAAGTGTAATAAGTTTGTGACTGCAGCATATATGATCCGTTTTTGTCATCTTCTGTGCTTAGGACTGCAGCTGTAGGCTCTGGCTGTCTTAGCAGCTGAGACTTTCCTGGGCTAGCTTCTTTCCTATTTCCATAATGCTCTGCTTCTCTAATTTTCAGATCTGTTTTGCTGTGACCAGTGAATCATCTTATGTATTTATCCTTTGTTGACCTGGTAAGTCCAAATAGGCTGTTAGCTTGTTTTTTTAGAGGAGACCTGTGGTAGTGTTTATACTGCTAAGGGAAGTTTGGTCAGGGCGTCTGGGCACTTAACCTACATGTCACTGTTGTGAGTGGGAACCATTTTGGAGGAGCACTTCTTGTTTCCGTTCAGGTACAGAGGCAGCCCAAAGAAAAGGGAGGTAGATGGAGAGAGAAGGAGATGAAAGAGTAGTGAAAGAAACTAAGGTGAAAGCAAATATCAAGACTGGAGAATGTATGCAGGATTCTGAGGAAATGTTTCAAAGAAATCTGCTTTGAGATTAGTCGTCAAATGGTGGCTGTATAATTACAACCCTTCATTTGGGAGGGTTGCAGGATGTTAAAGAAAGCTGGTGCAGAGTGAGCCAGAAAATGAAGATATTTCCTGGGTGGACGTTATGTTGAAAATACAAAAGGAGGATGCAGAGACAGTCCTAAAGAATAGCAGTGAGAGGGGAAATAAAACATATGCAGAGAAGTAAAAGGCAAAAGTGAAGTAGCACAAAAGGCGGCAGAAGGAAATGAAAAGTGGAAGTACATGGTAAGGATTCAAAGTAAAGAAGACTGGAATGGACAAGTATGAGGTGTGGAACAATTGAATAGCTCATTTGGGTGCAAAAGCACACGATGTAATTCTTAAGAGACATTTTGTAATAATATTTGAGACCATTTCTTCAGTGGAAATTTTTCTTTGAGTATATGAACAAGACTGATGGGTGTTTGTGATAAAAGCATTTAACAGGAAAACATAGCTGTATTCTGTAGAAAAAAAACTGTAAAGATATTGGATGTAACTTTTGGGAATATTACCCACTGTAGAGTTAAAAAGGAGAGAACAAGTATATAGAATTGTAACATTATATGCTTATGTTAACTGTAAAGAAAGGAAAAGCCTATTTCATCAGATTTTAATTATGTAGGGATAAATGTGAATATTTATAATAGAGGGCTTCAATTGTGATTAAATATGCAAGAGCAAAAAGAAAGGAAATGAAAGAAAAACTTTAGAAGCTGTAAGTTGTGGTAAGGTAAAACATTGGTCCAAAAATTGTTAGACTTACGAAGGGGAAGTATACAACTGAAATAGATTGTTTTATAGTATCAGAAGGGTTTAGTTATAGGAGAAGGGGAGGCAGTTGAAACGGAATTTTCTGATCTTGCAATATGGATAGAGGAAAAAATAAAAGAAAAAAATGATAAATGAGAGTATGGAATGAAGAAGGAAAGAGATTAGTACTACAGTTATGGAAAGAGCATATTACTATGAGAACATTTTATAAAAACTGGTCTGAATGGTGGAGGATTAAGGAAAAATATAAATGTTTTTTTGTTCTGGCAATATGATGTGAGAAATGCAGAATATAAAAACATAATGCATTGGAAGATTGAGAATGTAATGATAGAAAGTACTTTGTCAAAGGGAGAATTGTTATATAAAATAAGCGAAGAAAAATACAGGAATTGTTATATAAGCAAATATATTTTTCCAAGGAAAAATAAGTGTCTGAGTTATTTAAGTAAATAAAGGAAGATGGTAGTATAATGATAAATAAGAAATGTAAAAGGAGAAGTTGTGAATATGTAATACTATAATATGGACAAGAAATGTTCAAAGAAAAGAAGGTAGTGAAAAAAAAACATGGCAAGTAAAAAAAAATACAAAAAAAAATCTTTAAATGAGCTAGATGAAGTAATATGACAAGTAAATATAGATTCAGCTGCAGGCCCAAATGGAATAGGGTATGAAATGTATAAACATTTAAGATATTGACAAAACAATTAACGATTTTGAATGAATTGTTAATTGAAAGTTTGTGTTTAAAAACAATTATTGCAGTAGAATACTTAAATTCATATGGAAGAAGGCTTGTTAAAAACTGAAGACCAGTAGTATTGAATAATAATGATTGCAAGATCTTTATGAAAATAGAAAAGAAACTAAAATGGGAAATATTACAGAAGATAGCATATACAGCATAAAGGGGAGGGGTTGCCAAGAATTATTAATGATAGAGAAATTGTGGATTATATGAATAGAAAAGAAGAAACAAAATCATGATAGGAGACCTTAAGCATTTGACACAGTTGGACATGAAATCTACTGGGTAATAATGAAAGAATATAATGCAAGTGAGAAAGTTAGGAAATTATGTACATCATTGTATAGTAACAAAGTAAAAATACTTGTAAATAGCTGGTTACGAGGTAAATGTGAAGAGTGGTGTAAGACAGGGATGCCCATTGAGTTGTATACTCTCTGCATTAGTTATAAATGTATGTGAAATAAATTACATAATCGAGGAGGCAGGGTTAAGAAGGGTTAAGAATTCCAGTTCTGTTAACATATGCAGATGACATTATAATTCCAAATAAAACAAAATTTGGATAAAAAAGTAATTTGCACCAGTGGAGTCTAGAGATGACAGAGGTAGGGTAACTTTTTTAAACAGTGAAATAAAGGTTTAGGTGATATAGTAAAGATTGACATTTATATTTTACATTGAGTGAAATTCCTGTGTTGGGTATACAGTTTGGGAATAAAGATGCTAGTAGAATTCAGTGTGGGGGACTATAGAAGAAGTAAATCAAACGTGTTTTTGGAGAACATATAAATTATCATTCAGAAAAAATGCTTATTTGATAAATTCAGTACTGATATGGGGAAATAGCATACTTGGTAAGTATATTTATGTTGCCAACACTGTTTGATACAGAATTATTACAGATATATTTTTTCATTTATATGGAGTTCTAGAATAAAACCAGTAATAAAACCAGTAAAAAGAGGAGTTTTGTATGTCAATAGAGGAGGAGCAGGTTTAGAGTCAATTAACCCAGTGGTATACACTGTTTCATTGTATTTATTCAGAGTGTTAAAAGTTGGATACATGAAAAAGATGAGAGATCAGTAGTAGAACTATATAAATAGAAGTGGTAAAACTGTATAAATGAAAGTATGATAAATTTTGGAGTTTGGTAAAAGTGTGTGTATAAATGAAAAAAAAAGTTACCAAGAAAGTGTTTTTGTGGAAAATTAAAAATTGATCATATAGAGAAGTTTGGTATAAGAATGTAATAAAACATTATATAAAACCCTGGGAAAACCTAAAGGATGAAAAAATGAAATCTATAAAAATGAGAAGCAAATGGTGCAATCAGAAAGTAAATTTATCTATTACCTGTCTCCACAAAAAAATAAATAAATTAAAAATAATCGTGACATTCTGCTGTCTGACTACACCATTTGCCTTTTTGTGGGGATGTATTCTTGTTTGCAGAATTCCCTTTGTGTTGAAACAGGTGTAATTAGCAAACAATCCAGATTTAGAAAATGTTCCAAATATGAGCACATGATCCTGGACTCAGTAGTTGTTGGTGGAATTTTTTCTCTTACCAAAATATGAGAATTCCCCATAGCCTGTCAGAAGTAATTAGCAATGGTTCCCCCTCAGCGTCCAGCAGGGATGCCTGGAAAGCCTCAGAGGACATACGAAAAGTCTGAGCCATACCGGCCTCCGACAGGGTTGAGACAGAGAAATCCTAGGCAAGCTCCGGATGGTCTTCAGGGCCGGCATTAGTTTCTAGAGACATGACTGGGGGAGGAAGGACAGCAACCGGATCAAGCCTAGCCTTTTTGGCCTTCTTGGCAGACTGTTGACCCTCTGGATGGGAGGATTCTGCCATAGGAATTCCCAGGACAGGCTGGCTGTTTGTGTGGTATGGTTGGATGTGTCACACTTGTCACTGTTGTAGTAGTAATGTGATATATTTTAGTAATTCTGAGCAAATATCTCAACTGACAGGCATGGTAAGATGACCTTTAAAGGTATTATCACCCATGGATTCTAATGCAGGAAATAAAAAAAAAAAAAAAAAAAATGGGGGGGGGGGGTATGAGAAGAAGCTTTGCTCTTACTGTTTTTCTCTCTAGAGCTCTCTCCTACCCCCTCAGAGGCCTCAAGTACAAGTTAGATGAACTTCCATATCACTGTTGCAATATTCTTCATATAAGAGATCTCTTGCTAAGGGATATCTCCATGTCCGGCCATTATACCAAAGCATTTAGAGTTTCTAGGCACCTTATGTCACATGTATGCTCCCCATGTAAGGCTTAGGGCATAAAGCTGACTTATGGATGCAAACACTCTGAACTATTTTGCCTCTAGTCCAAATGCCATTGTCAAGCATCAGTCTGAACGCCTTTGTCATGCTGGATTCCAAGTAGTCATCACTAAGTGCCATTTTGAGGTTTCTTGTCTACCTTTTTTCATTTCTTTTATTGTATTTATGTTCATGTCATCCAAGAAGAGTAAATGTCAGTGTGGGAAACAGATTATCCATAAAGGCTATCATGACCAGTGTCGTTGGTTTAGGCGTTTTCCACAAACGCGCAGTGCTCCATTTGTCAAGCATTTGTCCCCACCGCCCTTCCTAGTCACTTATCTGTATATGTTGAGAATCAATGACTTAAGCTGTTGGCCCAGGGTGCTATGGCAGGATCCTCCCATCCTGAGGGTCAGCAGTCTGCCAAGAAGGCTAAAAGGCTAGGCCTGATCCGGTTGCTGTCCATCCTCCCCTGTCATGTTTCTAGAAGCTAATGCAGGCCTTGAAGACCGTCCGGAGCTTGCCTAGAATTTCTCGGTCTCAACCCTATCGGAGGCCGGTATAGATCAGACTTCTCGTACGTCCTCTGAGGCTTTCCAGGCATCCCTTCTGGATGTTGAGGGGGGACCATGCCTAATTGCTTCAGAGTGGCTATGGGGAATTCTCATATTTTAGTGAGAGAAGAGATTCCACCAAAAATTTTTTGAATTTAGCCAAGGATCTGAACCACCAAGAGTCTATCTGGCGGACTTGAAAAGAAAACACAACACCATTGCTAAAGATTCCCAACATGAATGGCAGGAATTTTACTCTAGGTCTGCGTGATGCTTTAATGGCCTTTTGAAGCCTTCTCATGAGGTTGTCTGTCTTTGTTGCTTCCTGGTCTTCCACCCCTATTAAGAGGCCTAGGAAACTGGAATTCTCTGGGGAGGAATTCCTTGCTTACTCCTCTCAAATTCTTTCTCTCAAGACTACGGTTCTGAGAAAGTGGATCCTTTGACTCCAGATTCACCTGTAGAAGAATTATCCCTTGAGGATATTGTTGCTTGTATGATTGAGTACTTCAAGTGGAATTGCTCCAATTTCCTCTGACATTCTAAAACGATGTGATCTTTTACAGATGGAGTCTCCTAAGCCATCTGCTGTTCCTCCTATTTTGGCAGCCTTTTCAAACACCTTTCCTAAGAAGCCTCATAGGTCCTACAAGGTGCCCGAGGATTGCAGTTTTTTGTACAAGTGCCCTTCTGCTGATTTAACTTTTCTCCAATGATCTTAGTAAGCCCCTTCCCTCAGATAAGGATAGCTGAGCTGTGGAGTGGTTGGGTAAATAAGTATGTACTGCTGCCACCTTGTCTTTACCAAACCCACATGTCCGGGTGTATTTTGGCCCCTTCTTTCTCAGGTGGCTTCAGTGGTCTCTGGCCCTCCTGATTCTAGTGGGAATGCTTCAGCTTTCCTTCCTTGGATTCACTCTCTGGATCGCCCATCACTCCATAAAATGCAGTTGTCATGCTGCTGATGCCTCTTCCAGGGCTGCTGCATTTGGTGCTGCAAAGAGTTTTTTTTCTTGGCTTCGTTTACAGGCTTTACCTGATTATATTAAAGCCAAGCATTTGGATGCCTTCCTAGATAATATAATCTTTTTGGTCAGCTATTGACCTTTCCAAGTCCCTTCATGATGAGGGTAAGTCCTTGCATGAACTCAAAAATATTTGTCTCTTATATGCCTAAATTCCAGAGGAATTACCCTTTTAAGTCTGCCTTTGTCCACAGGCAGACTCGCCCATCTCCCAAGTGGAAGAAGGGATCTAGGAGTATTCCTCCTCCTAAATCCACTCACTTTCTCAGAAGTCTTCTTTTCAGGACAAGCCCGTCTCCCATTTGACATTTGGCCTCCTTTTCCTCTCGGCCAGTTTTTCGTGTCTGTCTGCCTTTTTCTGTCCTTTCCAAATTGGTATCCTATCACCTTGAAGTCCTGGGTGCGGTCTGTCATTCGTCAGAGGTATTTCATGGTTTGAAATCCCCCCCCAGGCATTTCTCAGCCTTTTCAGGAAGAGCCTACTTCTTTTCCAGAGGCTTTGCAGTCCCTTTTGGATAAGGACACCATTCAGCCTGTTCCACTCTCCCAGTTGGGAATGGGGTTTACTCCAGAATGATTTTGCTTCTTTGAAAGGAAGATACCTGGCGACCCATTCTGGATCTTTCTCTGATCGACACCTTTCTCAAGGCCATTCTTTTTGAATGTGGTCTCTTCAGACCTTGTTTCCTGTTCTTCCTCTCCAGGGCCGCCTTGGTTTCCGTGGGCCTTAAGGATACCTACCTTCACATTCAAATACACACTGTGTTCAGGAAATTTTTGCATTTTTGGCTGCCTCTTCTCAGCCAGGTTTCGTCTCATTTCAGTTTTCTGCTTTGCCCTTCGGCCTTTCTACACCCCAAGGGTATTCACCAGTTGCCTCACTCCCATCTTTGCCTTTTGTAGACTTTGAGGGAGACCGATTTTCCCCTGTTTGAATGACCTGCTCACTCAGGCTCCCTCTCCCAGCAGTTTGTTGTGAGATGTCCAATGTGCCACTTGTCTTTTGCAAATCTGGGGCTCAGTAAAACTCGGTAAATTACGACACCTTCCTAGGATCATATTTTCCTGGGGTGCTGGCTTCATAGTCTTCCCATGGTGGCTTTTCTTGCTTCAAAGGTTTTGTTTCTGACAACCTTTTTCCAGTCTCTGTTATGGCCAGGGAGTTTCTCTGGGTTCTGGTGTTTATGGCCTACACTATTCCCTTGCATCCTCTTGACAGGCTTCATATGAGGATGCTGCATTGGTACTTCAAATCAATGTAGCTTCAACATTGTCTGGAGTTCCCTGTTCCTCCACTTCCTTGTCTCAGACTCGAGTTTCAGTGGTGGATTCAGCAACTCTCTCAAAATCCAGGGCTTCCCTTCCAGGCTCCAATTCCATCTCAAGAACTGTACCCAGATGCCTCAGACTTGGGTTGTAGGGCCCCTTGTGGCCCCCTAATGTTCCCAGATCTCTGGCCTCCTCATTACAAGTCAGATCATATCCATGTAAAAGATGAGAGCTCTGCTTTTGGCTCTGCAAGCATTTCATCTCTCTTTCCACCCCATCCCCCTTAGTCTTGACAGACTATATACCTAAAGCCTAATGATCCTGTATGCACCATACATTGTACTTGTGTTCCCCGCATAGAATATAGGATGTAAAAAGGACGTATGGGCACAAACTACTCGGGACTGAATTGCCCCAGAAGAGAACAGTCTCCATAGGACAAAGGATTCCATGCACATCCAGAAGGGAGAAACGCAGAAGAAAAAGGGGAGACCCTCAGCCAGAAGGCAATCTAAAACAAAAGACAGAACCAACAAGAGGGAGTTGGAGGGTGGGAACAAATACTGAATCTTTTCCTTCTGGATGTGCATGGACTCCTTTGTCTTATGGAGACTGTTCTCTTCTGGGGCAATTCAGTTCTCGGTAGCTGCACCATATGTCCTTTTTGTGCCCTATGTTCTGTGCTGGGAGCATAAGTATGATGTACTGATGTACAGTGCATACAAGATCATTAGGCTTTTGTTTACTGGCCGAGCGTCCAGCTACACTGGGAGGGAGATTCTTCTCTTTAGAATACTGCAACCATGATCTAGATGGACTTCATATACCTACTCCAGTTCCAGTAATGGCCAGGGACCCAACTTACTCGCTTTAGGGTAGGCCACAGCTTTTCTGCCCAGAGACCATCCACTAGACTAACCTGCAGAAGCAAATGGACTAGATTTGCCTTTTCAGCAGCTCCCAAAGAGCTCTAGCTCGGGTAGATGTCCTTCAAGGATGCATCTGCAGTCATAACATATGGGTTGTCCTGCCTCAGGCAGCCCTTCGGTCAGCCGGATTCCAAAGTCTGGGTCTGGCCTCGGCTGATGTCGCACTTCACCCGACGTCATAGCTCCTGGGGTATAAAGGCATCAGCCGACGCCATTTTCCTCAGTCTTTCTTGCCGCGTGGTGCCCGAAGCAGAAGCTGTTCGCAAGTGCCGGTCGGTCAGATCCAGAGATTTCAGCTACCGAAGACTTCTAAAAAAGCTAAGTACCCCGTCGGGGACTCTTTCTTGCCTCAGCCGATGTCAGACAAAGTAAATAATTGTTTAACTTGTGGGAAACAAATACCTCATAAGGATTTCCACTCTTACTGCCTTCCTTGCTTAGGCCCAGACCACGACGTATCAGCTTGTTTAGCCTGTGCTTCCTTCAACCGACGGACACTTAGACGTCGGTCGGAGTTTGCTGAAGAGTTTTTTGGCTCTGCTTTTGCATATAAAATGCCGTCTGAGACTCCGACTACACATTTAGCTAAAAAACGCAAGGAAAAGGACCGACACTCGCGGCCCGCGGTTTCGGCTGAAACCACGGTTAGGCCTACCGCGAGTGTCTTGGTTTCGGCTGAAACAGACCTCGGTTCTCCCTTCGGCCGAAAGCATGCCTCCAACAACCGAGGCCACACAGGCCCTGGCTGAGTCGGCTACAGAAATTCCTACTGAAGAAGCAGGCACACAAGATTTGTCCGACACCATTCATCTCTACTCCTGCTCGTGGGGCAGCTAGACCCCCTGCTTCCATGTCGATCAAGGCCTTCTCCAGGGCTAAAGCAGCTAAACTTTCCAAGGCCTTACCTACAAAAGCTCCCTCTCACAGACTTACCTCAAGTTCTCAGATTCTCAGCCTTGCTGAGGACCTTATTTCTCTGATCAGGGGATCCCAACCTCACCCAGACAGGGCCTCACAACCCCCTCCTGAAAAGAGGCCTAGGACTGAACCCCCTGAACCTCTCTCCTCTGACTATTCCTCGGATGGTTCAGATTTATCTGACCATCAGGAAGGACCATACTCACCTTATGAGGATTCTGATGCAGAAGACTCCATTCCTTCTGCCTCCCCTCCAGAAGAATTTTCATTTGGGGAAACTCTACACTCAGTGAGGGAACACTTCCAATGGCAGGGTCAGGATTTTTCTGATTCTAGGAAAAGGCTAAGGACTTTTTTACACTTACCACAGCATAGGCCTTTAGCCATACCACCTGTACTATCAGTTGTTGATGATGCATACAATGATGCCAGTACTGCCCCTGATTCTCTTCCCCCGGCCCCTGCCAAACCTGACCGATACTACAGGGTCCCGGATTCTCACTTCCACTTGTATAAGGCCCATGCTGCAGACCCAGAAACCATTTCTCAGGGCCCTAAAGGTGTTGCAGCTGCCTCTGCCAAAAACCCCCTACTCTCTGAAAGAGAATCAAGAGCATTAGAGAGATGGGGTAAAAAGGTTTATACATCTGCTACTCTTTCTGCCAGGGCTTTAAACTGTCAATTTCACATGATACAGTACCAGGAATTTTTGTTGGATCAGCTGAATAAAAAGCTGTCCTCTCCTGAACCTTTAGACTGCAAGTCCCTTCAGGATTTGGTACACAACTCTCAGCAGGTCAGTAATCATTTCTTAAAATGTGGCTATGATGCACTGGAGGCTTCATTTAGATCAGCTATGACTGGAGCAGTGATTCGAAGGCATGCCTGGCTAAAAGAACAATCCTTGCCAGACCATGTTAAGTCTAAACTCCTAGATGCCCCTATGGAGAAACAAAGTTTGTTTGGCTCCCCTGCACAGGAGGT
Organism: Protopterus annectens; assembly: GCF_019279795.1. Taxonomy (NCBI): domain Eukaryota; kingdom Metazoa; phylum Chordata; order Ceratodontiformes; family Protopteridae; genus Protopterus; species Protopterus annectens. The sequence goes on along the minus strand of NC_056731.1, from coordinate 1,752,698,531 downwards.
TCTAAAGAAAGTGGAAGAAAAAGCAAAATCTGTCCAAACAGTCAAGGATTTTTTGCAGGTCCAACCTCCGAGGTTCAACAGAAATTGGCTGTCAAAGAATTGGTCCTTTCCAGACACCTCCAGAGCACAGAGAGGCAGAAATAGACGCCCAAGAGGCAGAGGTCAATCAAGGGGTGCCTACAGGGGTCGTCAGTGGCAACCTGCCAACCAGAGAAGTGCCGCCACAGCTGCGACTGCAACCACTTCCACAGGACAGACACAATGACTTGGCTCTGATTCCGCCTACCAGGGAACAACTGGAAGCACCCTTGGGCGGAAAGCTAGTTTTATTTTCAAAAAACTGGCATTGCATTACAGGAGACAAATAGACTTTGCAAACAATAGACAAAGGCTACAGGTTTCACTTCCACACTCTACCAAAAAAGAGAGGAATGCCAAACCTTCCACCAAGCCAGAAATCAGAGGCTCTAAAACAAATCATCAGCTTACTAAGGATGAGAGCAATAGAAAAGGTACCATCTATGGAACAAGGCCAAGGATTTTACTCCAGACTATTCCTTGTACCAAGAAAAGAAAGTCAATGGAGGCCTATTCTCGACTTGTCCGCACTGAACACATATCTCATTGTTCCAAAATTCAAGATGCTGACCCTACAGCAACTTCTTCCCATGTTGGGCAAGGAGTCTTGGCTGGTGACTCTAGATCTCAAGGAGGCATACCTGCACGTCCCTATACGACCAGATTGCAGAAGACGCTTCAGGTTTCTTGAAGGATCAGAGCATTATCAATTCTCAGCATTACCCTTTGGCTTATCTACTGCGCCCAGAGTATTCATGAAATGCCTGGCATCAGTAATTGCGCATTGCAGGCTTCAGGGAATTCAAATCTACCCATACCTGGACGACTGCCTAATACAAGCGGACAACAAGACAAAAATAATAAAGGATTTGGCCTATGTCATACAACTGCTGCAAGCCTTGGGATACACAGTCAACATACAAAAGTCAAGACTAGTGCCATCCCAAAGGATAACATTTTTGGGTGCAGAACTGGACACAATAACTCAGATGGCTTTTCTCACAGAAGAAAAACAAAAGCAACTAACAGTCTACTTCATGGCATTAACAAGACAAACTCAGCTTACTGCAAGGAAAGTCCTGCAGGCCCTGGGTTACATGGCATCCTGCATAATCTTGATCCCACATGCCAGGCTGCATATGAGAAAATTACAATGGTACCTAAGGAATGTATGGTCTCAACACAGACACAGTCTAGAAGCCCTGATACCAATCATTCCATGCCTGAAAAAAGAATTCCTGTGGTGGGCTCAGGCCTGCCAGGTCAACAGAGGATTGCCTTTCCACAAACCACATCCAAGGCAGACCATCACCACGGACACCTCAGACCTAGGCTGGGGGGCACACATGGAAGACAAGTGTATCCAAGGCCTATGGTCCCAAGAACAGCTGAATCTACACATAAATCTAAAGGAGATGCTGGCAGTGAAGCATGCAATCGAGGCATTCAAATCATTCCTCCAGCAAGGACACCTGCTGATAAGGATGGACAATGCCACAGTCATGTGTTACATAAACAAACAGGGAGGCACACATTCATACCCTCTATGCCGGATGGCAATGGACCTGTGGAACTTAATCTCAACATCCAACTGCAGGCCAGATTCGTACCAGGAAAAGAGAATTCACTAGCAGACAGCTTAAGCAGAACTACCATGGATGCTCACGAATGGATGCTGCATCCAGACATCTTCAAAACCATAACAAAGAAATGGGGAATGCCAGAGATAGACCTGTTTGCCTCCCCACTCAACCACCAACTGAAGAAATTCTGCTCAAGAGTATACCACCCACAAGCCTGGAGGGTGGACTCCCTTTCTTTCAGCTGGAAGGCCCTGACAGTATATGCCTTTCCACCTCTCCCATTGATGTACAAAGTTCTACTGAAGATCAGAGAGGAACAGCCAAAGGTAATTCTGATAGCTCCAGACTGGCCAAGGCAGCATTGGTACCCGCTACTGAGAAGCATGTCTCGGACGAACTCATGGCCTCGACCTCTATGTCCTTTACTTCTAACGCAGAACAACTACAAGACCCTGCATCCAAACTTAAAAACGCTGCAGCTAACTGCTTGGAAAATTGCATAAAACAAAACCAACCTGTTTTATCTCAGAGGATTAAGGACATTATCCTGGAGGCTCGTAGACCCTCCACAAGGAAAACATATTCAGCCAAATGGAAGAGATTCCTCATTTGGAGTGCAGCAAAGGGAACAAATGTCATACTGGCAAACCTAGCACACATCCTAGAATACTTAGCAGAACTGTTCCACAATGGCCTGTCCTATTCTTCCATTAAGATTCATGCATCAGCAATTTCAGCAGAGTACAACATGGATCCTCCTGTCTTCTCTCATCCTCTCCTCAGACAATTTTTGAGAGGGATCAAAAATGTAAAACCTCCAAGGAAACCACCTCTGCCTGCATGGGATCTCAATTTTGTGCTAGAAAAATTAACACTTCCCCCTTTTGAACCAGCAGCAACAGCAGACTTACAGTTCATATCTTGGAAAACTGCTTTCCTGCTAGCAATCACTTCAGCAAGAAGGGTATCCGAGTTACAGGCATTAATGGCAGTGCAGCCTTTCCTTATCTTTCACCAGGATAGAGTGTCTCTGAGAACCAATCCTACTTTTATGCCAAAGGTGGTATCCAGGGTATCCTTGAACCAAGCTATTCATTTACCTACATTCTTCCCTAACCCACAGAACAGGGGGGGAAAACTACTACACACCTTGGATGTACACAGACAACTGCGCTACTATCTGGACAGAACTAAGGCCAGCAGAAAAACTGACCAGCTTCTGGTAGCATATGCAACAGGAGTGCAAGGAAAAGCAATTTCAAAACAGACAATCTCAAAATGGATAGGAAATTGCATTCGATTCTGCTACTCATTTCATGGAAAGACAACTCCTGAAAATATCAGGCCTCACTCCACAAGAGCTACAGCCACCACTACAGCTTTCCTACGAGGAGTGGCTACCAAAGACATTTTAGAAGCTGCTACTTGGAGCTCCGTGCATACATTTGCCAAGCATTACAATCTTCCTTTATACTCCAGATCCCAAGCAGGTTTTGCAACTGCAGTTTTACAAGGGATCTTAACTACACCATCATTATCTTAGTGCCTCCTCCCCCAGTTTGGCTATGGTATTCTATCCATATGTTATGACTGCAGATGCATCCTTGAAGGACATAGTACAGTTTTGTACCTACCATAAATGTAGATGTCCGATAGGTATGCATCTGCAGTCAGGATTACCCACCCTCCTTCCCCTCTGTGGTATTCCTAGGGTACTTACCCCTCTCTTAGCTAGCTGGGGGAATCTATTATGGTGTATTTGTTTGTATGTATATATACTTTTTGATTTCTACTGTTTGGAGTTTTCTACTTTTATACAAATTTAGCCTTCCTAGAGGGCACCTGGCATCTGGGGCAAGAAACACTGAGGAAAATGGCGTCGGCTGATGCCTTTATACCCCAGGAGCTATGACGTCGGGTGAAGTACGACATCAGCCGAGGCCAGACCCAGACTTTGGAATCCGGCCGACCGAAGGGCTGCCTGAGGCAGGACAAACCCATATGTTATGACTGCAGATGCATACCTATCGGACATCTACATTTATGGTAGGTACAAAACTGTACTTTCCTGATGTCCTTCAAGGATGCATCTGCAGTCCTTACATATGGGTTGTCCTGCCTCAGGCAGCCCTTCGGTCGGCCGGATTCCAAAGTCTGGGTCCGGCGTCGGCTGATGTCGCCCTTTCCCCGACGTCAGAGCGCCTGGGGTATAAGAGTCAGCCGTCGCCATCTTCCCCAGTCTTTCTTGCCGTGTGGTGCCCGAAGCAGAAGCAGTTCGCAAGTGCCAGTTGGCCAGCTCCTGTAAATTCAGCTACCGAAGACTTCAAAAAGCTAAGTACCCAGTTGGGGACTCTTTCTTGCCTCAGCCGATGTCAGATCAAACGCTTAAAGTTAATAATTGCTTGACTTGTGGGAAACAAATACCTCATAAGGATTTCCACTCCTACTGCCTCCCTTGCCTAGGCCCAGACCACGACGTCTCGGCCTGTACTGCCTGTGCCTCCTTTAATCGACGCACTCTCAGGCGTCGGTCGGAGTTTGCAGAGGAATTTTTTGGGGCTAGTTTCTCTTATAAAATGCCGTCGGAGACTCCGACTTCTCATTTAACCAAAAAACGGAAGGACAAGGACCGACACCGCAGCGGACCGTGGTTTCGGCTGAAACCACGCCTAGGCCTACCGCGAGTGTCTCGGTCTCGGCTGAAACAGAGTCCTTGGTACTTCCGACAGTGGAAACGGTACAACCGACAGCCTCGACCCCGGAGGTTTCTTCGGAGTCTGTTATGGATTTACCCTCGGAAACCGGTGTTCAGGAAGCTACCAACACCATTCCCTTAGACAAGACTACCCCAGCACGTGGAGCAGCCAGGACCCCTGCATCCATGTCCATTAAAGTATTCACTAGGGCTAAAGCTGCTAAGCAACAAAAAAACTCTGCCTCCCAAGACTATTTCTCAGGGATCCGCTACAGGTTCTCAGATACTAAGTTTGGCTGAGGATCTCATTTCCTTAATCAGGGGATCCTAGCTTCATCCGGACAGGGGCTCTCAACTCCCTCTAGACAAAAGGCCCAGGGTTGAGTCCGCTGATCCTCAGTCCTCTGATGAGGCCTCTGATGGCTCTGCTCTATCAGATTACCAGGAGGAGGCCTTCACGGCCTACTAGGATTCTGATGCAGAGGAATCCATTCCCTCTGCCTCCCCTCCTGAAGAGCTGTCCTTTGGGGAGACCCTTCACTCCATGAGAGAGCATTTCCAATGGCAGGGCCAGGAATTCTCCGATTCCAGGAAGAGATTAAGGACTTTTCTTCATTTACCTCAGCATAGGCCTTTGGCTATTCCTCCAGTTTTAAGTGTCATTGATGACGTGTATTCTGAGTCTAGTACTACCCCTAACACCCTTCCTCCGGCTCCTGTTAAACCCGATAGGTACTACAGGGTCCCGGACTCGCATCATTTCCTTTACAAGGCCCACTCCGCTGACCCAGAAACTATTTCCCAGGGTCCTAAAGGGGTTGCAGCTGCCACTACTAAAAATCCACTCCCCTCTGAAAGGGAGTCCAGGGCTTTAGAGAGATGGGGTAAAAAAGTGTTTACTACTTCCACTCTGTCCATGAGGGCTTTAAATTGTCAATTTCATATGATACAGTACCAAGAGTATTTGTTGGATGAATTGCAGAAAAAGCTGTCTTCTCCTGAACCCCTAGACCGTAAGTCACTTCAGGATCTGGTACATAATTCACAACAGGTTAGCAACCATTTCTTGCAGTGTGGTTATGATGCATTGGAAGCTTCATGTAGGTCAGCAATGACAGGTGCAGTCATACGTAGACATGCTTGGCTGAAGGAACAATCTCTGCCAGATCATGTTAAGGCTAAGCTTCTGGATGCTCCACTAGAAAAGCAAAAGTTATTTGGCTCCACTGCTCAGGAGGTCTTAAAGAAATTTGAGGAAAAGGCTAAATCTGTACAAACAGTCAAAGACTTCCTCCAGGTACAACCACCAAGATTCAGCAGAAATTGGCCTTCTAAGAATTGGTCCTTTCCGGAAGAGAGATATCACAGAGGCAAGAACAGGTGTGCCAGAGGTAGAGGGCAAGCTAGAGGCTCCTACAGAGGACTTCAATGGCAGCCTCCTAACCAGCGAGGTAGTGCAGGACCAACAACTGCTGCACAAGGACAGACTCAATGACTTCACCTTGATCCCGCCAACCAGGGCTCAATTAGAAGCACCTTTGGGCAGAAAATTGTCTTTATTCTCAAGAAATTGGCACAGTATTACAAGGGACAAATGGACACTGCAAATAATAGACAAAGGATACAGGTTCCATTTCCATACATTACCAAAAAGAAAAGGAATGCCAAACCTGCCACCAAATCAAAGGGCAGAGGCTTTAAAACAAATTGGCAACCTATTGCAAATGAAAGCTATAGAAAAGGTTCCTCTCGCAGAACAAGGCCAAGGATTTTATTCCAGACTATTCCTCGTCCCAAGAAAAGAAAAACAATGGAGGCCTATTCTCGATTTGTCCGCACTCATTACTTATCTCATTGTGCCAAAATTCAAAATGCTGACCCTACAGCAACTCCTTCCCATGCTGGGCAAGGGGTCTTGGCTGGTAACTCTAGACCTCAAGGAGGCATACCTGCATGTCCCTATTAGACAAAGTTGCATAAGACACCTCAGATTTCTTGCAGGTTCAGAGCATTATCAATTCTCAGCATTGCCCTTTGGCTTATCTACTGCGCCCAGAGTATTCACGAAATGCCTGGCATCAGTAATTGCACACTGCAGACTTCAGGGGATTCAAATATACCCGTATCTGGACGACTGCCTTATACAAGCGGACAGCCAACAAACTTTGGAAAAACATTTGAATTATGCCATCCGCCTTCTGCAGGCTTTGGGATACACAGTCAACATTCACAAGTCAAGACTTGTGCCATCCCAAAGAATAACTTTTCTGGGTGCGGAACTAGATACAACCACCCAAGTGGCTTTTCTCACAGAAGAAAAACAGACAACTACCGGGTTACTTCAAAAATCTGACAAAACAAACTCAGATGACTGCAAGGAAAATCTTGCAGGTCCTGGGTTACATGGCATCGTGCATTCTTCTGATTCCACAAACAAGGCTGCATATGAGAAAACTACAATGGTATCTAAGGAGTTTATGGTCTCAGCACAATCACAGCCTAGAAACTTTGACACCACTCATTCCATGCCTTCAAAAGGAATTCCTGTGGTGGGCCCAAGCAAGCCATTCAAACAGGGGTCTGCCTTTCAGCAAACCAGTAACCAGCCAAACCATTACCTCAGACGCTTCAGACCATGGATGGGGAGCACACATGGAGGACAGATGCATCCAAGGACTATGGTCTCAGAAAGAATTGCGCATGCACATAAACCAAAAGGAAATGCTGGCAGTGATACATGCAATCGAGGCCTTCAAGCACTTTCTACATCAAGGCCACCTGCTAAAAGGACAGACAATACCACAGTTATGTGGTACATAAACAAGCAAGGACGTACCCATTCCTACCCTCTATGCAGGCTAGCAATGAATCTTTGGGAACATTCCCTAAAACTCAATATAGAGCTGCAATCCCAGTTTGTGCCAGGAAAAGACAATATACCGGTGGACAGCCTAAGCAGAAATACCATGGATCCACACGAATGGATGCTACACCCAGAACATCTTCCTTCAGATAACACAATTTTGGGGAAGGCCGGACATAGATCTTTTTGCCTCCCACCACAATCATCAGCTGAAGAAATTCTGTTCAAGGACATACCACCCACAAGCATGGAAAGTGGACGCCCTCTCTTTCAGCTGGAATACTCTAACAGTGTATGCATTTCCACCTCTTCCACTAATGACCAGGGTCTTACTGAAAATCAGGACAGAGCAGCCAAAAGTGATTCTAATAGCCCCGGACTGGCCAAGGCAGCACTGGTACCCACTGTTACGATGCCTGACACGCACAAAACCATGGCCTCTACCACAATGGTCACTTCTTCTGACACAGCACAATTACAAAACTCTGCACTCCAGCCTGAAAACCCTGCAGCTGACAGCCTGGAGAATACCTTGACTCCTCACCAGGAAAAACTATCCAAGAGAGTGAAGGATATCATCATGGAAGCTCTCAGACCTTCCACGAGAAAGGCATATTCAGCAAAATGGAAAAGATTCCACACTTGGAGCACCGCAAAGGGCCTAGATGCCACAGTGATGAGCATGGCACATATCCTGGAATACTTGGCAGAAATGCTCCACAATGGTCTTTCTTACTCTTCCATAAAAATTCATGCTTCAGCAATTTCAGCAGAATACAATACTGATCCACCTGATGTCCTTCAAGGATGCATCTGCAGTCCTTACAAATGGGTTGTCCTGTCGTCAGGCAGCCCTTCGGTCGGCCGGATTCCAAAGTCTGGGTCTGGCCTCGGCTGGTGTCGTACTTCACCCGACGTCATAGCTGCAGTTATTCGGGTATAAAGGCATCAGCCGACGCCATCTTCCTCAGTCTTTCTTGCTGCGTGGCGCCCGAAGCAGAAGCTGTTCGCAAGTGCCGGTCGGTCAGATCCAGAGATTACTACTACCGAATACTACTTCGAAGACTTCTAAAAAGCTAAGTACCCCGTTGGGGACTCTTTCTTGCCTCAGCCGATGTCAGAAAACGTGAATAACTGTTTAACTTGTGGGAAACAAATACCTCATAAAGATTTCCACTCTTACTGCTTACCTTGTCTAGGCCCAGACCACGACGTCGCAGCTTGTCCAGCCTGTGCTTCTTTTCACCGGCGGACGCTTAGACGTCTGTCGGAATTTGCTGAGGAGTTTTTCGGCTCAGATTTTGCTTATATTATGCCGTCGGATCCTCCGACTTCGCAAATATCCAAAAAACGCAAGGAAAAGGACCGACACTCGCGGTCCGCGGTTTCGGCCGAAACCGCGGTTAAATAACCGCGAGTGTCTCGGTTTCGGCTGAAACCGAGCAAGCGGTTCTTCCTTCAGCCGAAAACTTACCTTCTACCGAGGCCTCTTCCATCCTCGTGGAATCGCCTTCTGAAATCCCACCTGCTGTTGCAGTTTCTCCGGAATTATCAGACACTATTCCCTTGGATATTTCAACCCCTGCACGTGGAGCTGCTAGGCCGCCTGCAGCCATGTCCATTAAGGCCTTTGCCAGGGCTAAAGCAGCTAAAGCTACTAAATCTGTGCCTACTAAGACCCCCTCTCACAGGCCTAGCTCTAGTTCACAAATGCTTAGTTTAGCATAGGATCTCATTTCTTTAATCCGAGGATCCCAACCTCAACCAGACAGGGCCTCTCACCCACCTCCAGAGAAGAGGCCTAGAGCAGAGCCCCCTGAGCCAGTGTCTACAGATGATTCCTCTGATGATTCAAATGATTCAGACCCTCCAGAGGCTCCTTACTCCCCTTATGAAGACTCTGATGCTGAAGAGTCCATCCCTTCTGCCTCTCCGCCTGAGGAATTTTCTTTTGGGGGAAACCTTGCATGCTATGAGGGAACAATTTCAGTGGCAGGGCCAGGATTTCTCAGATTCCAGAAAAAGGCTTAGAACTTTTCTGCATTTACCACAACATAGGCCTTTAGCCATACCTCCAGTTCTTTCTGTTGTAGATGATGCATTTAATGATGCTTGCACTGCTCCTGATTCTCTACCTCCGGCCCCTGCTAAGCCCGATAGATACTACAGGGTCCCGGACACACATTACCACTTGTATAAGGCTCCTTTTGCAGATCCCGAGACTATCTCCCAAGGACCCAAGGCTGTAGCAGCTTCCTCTGCCAAAAAACCCCTCCCCTCTGAAAGGGAATCCAGATCCTTAGAGAGATGGGGTAAAAAAGTTTATACTTCTGCTACTCTTTCAGCTAGGGCCTTGAACTGGCAATTTCACATGATACAGTATCAAGAATTTATGCTAGACCAGTTAACCAAAAAATTGTCCTCGGATGAAACGTTAGACAAAAAATCTGTGCAGGAAATGGTACATAACATTCAGCAAGTCGGTAACCATTCCTTAAAATGTGGCTATGATGCACTGGAGGCTTCCTTTAGATCAGCCATGACTGGCACAGTTATCAGAAGGCATGCATGGTTAAAAGAACAGGCCTTACCAGACCATGTCAAATCAAAACTATTAGATGCTCCTATGGATAAGATCAATTTGTTTGGCTCTCCTGCACAACAAGTACTGAAGAAGATGGAAGAGAAGGCAAAATCTGTCCAAACAGTGAAGGATTTCTTACAGGTCCAACCTCCAAGGTTTAGCAGGAATTGGCCCTCCAAGAATTGGTCCTTTCCAGACTCCTCCAGAACTCAGAGAGGCAGGAATAGGCGTTCAAGAGGCAGAAGCCAATCCAGGGTGCCTACAGGGGACGCCAGTGGCAGGGCAACAACCAGCGAGGTACAGCCACAGACACAGCCACCACCGCAACTACAGGTCAATCACAGTGACTTGGCTCTGGCACCGCCTACCAGAGAACAACTAGAAGCACCCTTAGGCGGGAAGCTAGCCTTATTTTCCACAAACTGGCATTACATCACAAGAGACAAGTGGATTTTGCAGACAATAGACCAAGGTTACAGGTTTCACTTCCATACTCTACCAGGGAAGAGAGGAATGCCAAACCTACCTCCAAATCAAAAGGCAGAAGCTCTAAAACAAATATCTCAATTATTAAGGATGAGAGCTGTGGAAAAGGTACCATCTATGGAGCAAGGAAAGGATTTTACTCCAGACTCTTCCTGGTACCAAGAAAAGAGAGCAAATGGAGACCTATTCTCGACCTGTCCGCTTTAAACACATTCCTCATTGTTCCAAAATTCAAAATGCTGACTCTACAGCAGCTTCTTCCCATGCTGGGCAAGGAGTCTTGGCTGGTAACTCTAGATCTCAAGGAGGCATACCTGCACGTCCCCATACGACCAAATTGCAGAAGATACCTCAGATTTCTTGCAGGATCAGAGCATTATCAATTCTCAGCATTGCCCTTTGGCTTATCTACTGCGCCCAGAGTGTTCACGAAATGCCTGGCATCAGTAATTGCTCATTGCAGGCTCCAGGGAATCCAAATCTACCCTTACCTGGATGACTGCCTGATACAAGCGGACAACAAAAACAAGCTAGCAGAAGACTTGCAAAGGGTCATTTCCCTACTACAAGCCCTGGGATATACAGTCAATATAAAAAAGTCAAGGCTGATACCATCCCAAAGGATAACCTTTTTGGGTGCAGAGCTAGACACATCAAAACAAATGGCATTCCTAACGGTAGAAAAACAGAAGCAACTACCTCTCTACTTCTTGGCATTAACAAAGCAGGACCATCTATCAGCAAGAAAAGTCCTGCAAGCCTTGGGCTTCATGGCATCCTGCATAATATTGGTTCCACATGCCAGACTGCATATGAGAAAGTTACAGTGGTACCTAAGGAATTTATGGTCTCAACACAAGCACAGCCTAGAAACTCAAATTCCAATAATTCCATGCCTGAAACAAGAATTCCTATGGTGGGCTCAGGCCTGTCAGGCAAACACAGGATTGCCCTTCCACAACACTCAGCCAAGCCAAACCATCACGACGGACGCCTCAGACCTCGGTTGGGGGGCCCACATGCTGGACAAGTGCATTGAAGGTTTATGGACTCCAGACCAGCTGCACCTACACATAAACCTAAAGGAAATGCTGGCAGTAAAACTGGCAATTCAGACATTCAGACCATTTCTCCGACAAGGTCAATTGATGATAAGGACAGACAACACCACAGTTATGTGGTACATCAACAAACAGGGAGGCACACATTTGTATCCTCTATGCCGGATGGCACTGGACCTCTGGAATGTGGCCCTGAGCTACAACATTCAGTTACAAGCAATTTTTGTACCAGGAAAAGAAAACATTCTAGCAGACATATTAAGCAGGACTACCACGGATGCCCACGAATGGATGCTGCATCCGGACATCTTCAAAACCATTACAAGGAAATGGGGACTCCCAGAAATAGACTTATTTGCATCCCCACACAATCACCAGCTACAGAAATTCTGCACAAGGACGTACCACCCACTTGCTTGGAAGGTGGACTCCCTGTCTTTCAGCTGGAAAAACCTGGCAGCATATGCATTCCCACCACTTCCTTTGATGCACAAGGTGTTATTGAAAATCAAAGAGGACCGTCCAAGGATCATTCTGATAGCTCCAGACTGGCCAAGACAACATTGGTACCCATTACTGAGGAGCATGTCTCTGGAACAAATGTGGCACTTACCCCTGGTTCCCTTGCTGTTAACACAGAACAACTACAACATCCTGCATCCAAACCTGAAAACGCTGCAGCTGACTGCCTGGAACATTGCATAAGGCCAATTAATCCAAATTTATCCCAAAGGGTTAAAGACATTATCCTGGAGGCTCGCAGACCCTCAACAAGGAAAAATTATTCAGCAAAATGGAAAAGATACCTCATTTGGAGTACTACAAAGGGAGAAGATGTGTCACTGGTAAACATAGCCAACATCCTGGAATACTTGGCAGAGCTCTTTCACAAAGGCCTGTCCTATTCTTCCATTAAGATTCATGCATCAGCTATTTCAGCATAATACGACTTGGATCCTCCAGTCTTCTCACATCCTCTACTCAGGCAGTTTCTGAGAGGAATTAAGAATGTAAAACCTCCTAGGAAACCACCATTACCAGCATGGGACTTGAACTTTGTGCTAGAAAAATTGACACTCCCTCCTTTCGAACCAGCAGCAACAGCAGAATTACAATACTTATCATGGAAAACTGCTTTCTTACTGGCAATCACTTCAGCAAGAAGGGTATCTGAGCTACAGGCATTAATGGCAGTACAACCCTTCCTGATCTTCCATCAAGATAGTGTCCATGAGAACAAATCCTACTTTTATGCCTAAGGTGGTCTCCAGATTATCTTTAAATCAGGCTATCCACCTACCTACATTCTTCCCCAACCCACAGAACTGGGGAGAAAGACTGTTGCATACCTTGGATGTACATAGACAATTACGCTACTACCTGGACAGGACCAAGGTCAATAGAAAAACTGACCAGCTATTGGTAGCATATGCAACAGGAATGGAAGGAAAAGCAATTTCAAAACGGACTATTTCCAAGTGGATAGGAAATTGTATCAGATTTTGTTACTCCTACCATGGAAAGAAAACTCCAAAAAACATCAGGCCTCACTCTACAAGGGCTACAGCCACTACCACAGCTTTCCTACGAGGAGTGGCTACCAAGGACATTTTAGAGGCTGCTACTTGGAGCTCCGTGCATACATTTGCCAAGCATTATAATTTACCTTTATACTCTAGATCCCGAGCAGGTTTTGCCACTGCTGTTTTGCAAGGGATCTTAACTACACCATAACTTCCTTTTTCCTCCTCCCCCAGTTTGGCTATGGTATTCTACCCATTTGTAAGGACTGCAGATGCATCCTTGAAGGACATAGTACAGTTTTGTACCTACCATAAATGTAGATGTCCGATAGGAATGCATCTGCAGTCAGGATTACCCACCCGCCTTTCCCCTCTGTGGTACTCCTAGGGTATTTGCCCATCTTGTAGCTAGCTGGGGGAATCTATTATGGTGTATTTGTTTGTATATATGTACATACATGCTTATTTTTGTGTTTGCTCTCTACTATTTGGAATCATTGGCATTTATCCAAATTTAGCCTTCCTAGAGGGCTCCTGGCATCGGGGGCAAGAAACACTGAGGAAGATGGCGTCGGCTGATGCCTTTATACCCGAATAACTGCAGCTATGACGTCGGGTGAAGTGCGACACCAGCCGAGGCCAGACCCAGACTTTGGAATCCGGCCGACCGAAGGGCTGCCTGACGACAGGGCAACCCATTTGTAAGGACTGCAGATGCATTCCTATCGGACATCTACATTTATGGTAGGTACAAAACTGTACTTTTTCTCTCATCCTCTCCTAAGGCAGTTTCTAAGAGGAATTAAAAACATCAATCCTCCAAGAAAACCTCCAGTGCCTACATGGGACCTTAACTTCATGTTGGAAAAGTTGACTCTACCTCCCTTTGAACCAGCAGCATCTTCAGATCTACAGTTCCTGTCTTGGAAGACTGCCTTCCATCTGGCCATAACCTCAGCAAGAAGAGTATCTGAATTGCAGGCACTCGTGGCAGTACAACCATTTCTTATTTTTCATCAGGACAGAGTCTCCTTGAGAACCAATCCTTCATTCATGCCAAAGGTGGTATCCAGGGTCTCATTGAACCAAGCTATTCACCTGCCTACCTTCTTTCCAGATCCGCAAAACAAGGGAGAAAAACTTCTGCATGCCCTGGACATTCACAGACAGTTACGCTACTACTTGGATAGAACTAAGACTTTCAGAAAAACTGACCAGCTGTTGGTAGCATATGCTGCAGGCATCCAGGGCAAAGCAATTTCCAAACAGGCAATTTCAAAATGGATAGGAAATTGCATTCAATTCTGCTACTCTTATCATGGAAAAACTGTGCCAGCTAACATCAGGCCTCATTCCACCAGAGCCATAACCACCTCCACAGCCTTTTTAAGAGGGGTGGCTACCAAGGACATTTTAGAAGCTGCTACATGGAGCTCCGTGCATACATTTTCCAAGCATTACAATTTGCCCTTATATTCCAGATCCAGAGCAGGCTTTGCTACGGCAGTCCTGCAGGGCATTTTAGCTACACCATCATTTTCTTAGATCCTACCACCCCCAGCTTGGCTATGGTATTCTACCCATATGTAAGGACTGCAGATGCATCCTTGAAGGACATAGTACAGTTTTGTACCTACCATAAATGTAGATGTCCGATAGGTATGCATCTGCAGTCAGGTTTTCCGTCCCTCCTTCCCCTCTGTGGTATTTCTTGGGTACTTAACCCCAGCTAGCTATAAGAGGGATATCTATTATGGTGTATTTGTTTTTTATTACTGTGCATGTTTGGAATATTTTGCATTTCTCCAAATTTAGCCTTCCTTAGAGGGCACCTGGCATCTGGGGCAAGAAAAACTGAGGAAGAAGGTGTCTGCTGACTCTCTTATACCCCAGGTGCTCTGACGTCAGGGAAAGGGCGACATCAGCAGACGCCGGACCCAGACTTTGGAATCCGGCCGACCGAAGGGCTGCCTGAGGCAGGACAACCCATATGTAAGGACTGCAGATGCATACCTATCGGACATCTACATTTATGGTAGGTACAAAACTGTACTTTTTATCCCAGGTTATTTATTTATTTTTTCAAATATAGAGCTGATATATACTCCTCATTAAAAATCTGTTTAGCTGCCATAATGAATTTTCATCAGGGTTTTATCCAACTTCCCTAAGGCCTTTTTTCAAATATATTTGGTTTGTTGTTATACTTAGACCTTCTACTAAGGGAACCTATACCCTCATAAGTTTTGAAGTTTAATTTAGAGATAATAACGTGTACTTTCTTTGGAAACTAGATCAAAAAAGGAACATTTGAGGTTTGTGATGTGGAAAACTATTTTTGGCTACAGTTGTTAGTCATTTATGTCTGTGAACTGCAAGTGTCAGGTTCCAAGGTAGCAGTTTTGTATGCATCAGACAATGGCACATCCAACCTACAAAGTATTCTATTGAAATCACTAGCTATGTTGCAGGCTTTCTTTAAATATGACTTGTTGAATGATATTTGTACTACAGCAGCAGGGTTTTTTTTTCTGTACGCTTCTACAAGGCACTGTGAGCTGGACATGATCTCAAGGCCCTGGTCAGCCTTCGATGGTACTGTCAGGAGTATGTTGTCCTGATATTTTTCCCAAGGCATTTATTTTGGGGTTGTCCTAAGTATTAAGTGGATAGACTGCATCATGTAAAATACAAATGTATGGTTAACGGCTGGTCTTAATGATGATCACCTGTTTAAATAATCCCACCTCCCTTCCCCCATCTTTAGATAGTGAAGCCTGAAGGGATGTATTGCTTAATGTGCATGTTTTTTTGTTATGGCTATTATGTGTAGGTTTTCACTGCTCTGAGGCACTTCAGGGATCTGAAAGTGAGAGGCAGTGCATTGCACGAGGGCAAGTATTAAAGCCATTAAAATTTTCAGGTACTTAGCTGATTAGAGCTAGCGGATGCTAGTCCTGTTGAAGTGGATCGGCATAGATCATGAGCTCTAATCTACTGTTTTAGTTCAGTTCACCTTCAGACCTTTGACCAGGTGGACTTAGTCACTTTGACTGTGGCGACTCGCACTGAATTAGATTTGGGTCGTTTCGTACTTGGATGAGTGGCTCCTAGTGGCCTCCATGATGGACAGATTGTAGACACCAGCAATAGTCTCATAGCTTCATTCCAGTCTGTAGGAATAATGATGAACACTGCAGAGTCCCAGCTGATGCTCACGTAGTTAATCACTTTCATTGGGTAAAAATGAATGCATGGTCTTGCCCAGCTCTTCTTCCATAGGACAGATTCAGAACCAACTGGTGACAGCAGCTTTGTGCTGGGACTCTGCATGTTTTCATATCGGAGTGTTATAGAGGGCATTCTGGGCACAACAAACTGAATTGATGGATCCCTTAGACTTTCATATCAGGGTCTTCAGGTAAGAAGTGCAACCTCCATTTGAGGTGGCCAATTCACAAATCCATTTTGTCTCTGGATGGGGGGGGGGGGGTTTCCAACCTTACCTGTGACATTTACCCTAGATCCTAGTGCTTGTGCTTTAGGGATGGGAATGAGGGGCATTGTAAAGAGCAGATCCTCTAGGAGACCTGGGCTTGTAGCTGCCTTGCATATTTGGTGCTGTGAGGGCGGTCTTCTTGATCCTGCAAGTATTTGCTAATTAACCCCCCCCCCCCTTCCAGTGCTGTTACCATGAACACTGACAACATGACAAAAGTATGGTACCTGAGCAGTTAAAGGGGGAACCCATTCCTATCCCCTTTGCCAGGAGGCATTGAGAGTGAGTGGGATATTGCTCACGTTCACTTTATTGTTGCCTGTCGTATCCCAGGACAAGCCCGATTATACTGCACAGGCTTGGGCATTGCCTACTGATAACTCACAAGTGATCTGTTAGCCAGTCTGTAGAAGTAATTCTTTTCAGGCATTTGGGGAAAACCTTGCCATGTTGACTAGGGATACAGAAAGGTTGCAGTACGTGCAGCAACTTGTTTCACATTTTTCTGTCCTATGTAGGACAGTTGAAGAGATGGCACTTATGTACATGGGCCCTGGATCTCCTTTATGCTTTTACCTCATTTCACCTTATTCCAAGAGATTTGTAGAAAGCCAGAATGTACAAGACCAAAGTCCTGTTATTAGCTCTGTTTTGGCCCAAACAGGTGTGGATGTCCTTCAAGGATGCATCTGCAGTCCTAACATATGGGTTGTCCTGCCTCAGGCAGCCCTTTGGTCGGCCGGATTCCAAAGTCTGGGTCTGGCCTCGGCTGATGTCGCACTTCACCCGACGTCATAGCTGCTGGGGTATAAAGGCATCAGCCTACACCATTTTCCTCAGTCTTTCTTGCCGCGTGGTGCCCGAAGCAGAAGCTGTTCGCAAGTGCCGGTCGGTCAGATCCAGAGATTTCTACTACCGAAGACTTCTAAAAAGCTAAGTACCCCGTTGGGGACTCTTTCTTGCCTCAGCCGATGTCAGACAAAGTAAATAATTGTTTAACTTGTGGGAAACAAATACCTCATAAGGATTTCCACTCTTACTACCTTTCTTGCTTAGGCCCAGACCACGACGTATCAGCTTGTCTAGCCTGTGCTTCCTTCAACCGACGGACGCTTAGACGTCGGTCGGAGTTTGCAGAGGAGTTTTTTGGTCCCGCTTTTGCATATAAAATGCCGCCGGGGACTCCGACTACACAATTAGCTAAAAAGCGCAAGGAAAAGGACCGACACTCGCGGTCCGCGGTTTCGGCTGAAACCACGGTTAGGCCAACCGCGAGTGTCTCTGTTTCGGCTGAAACAGAGTCCTCTGTTATTCCTTCGGCTGAAAGCATGCCTCCGATAACCGAGGCCTCACAGAGCATGGCTGAATCTGCTACTGAAATTACTGCTACAGAAGCAGGCACCCAGGATTTGTCAGACACTATTCCTTTAGACATTTCTACCCCTGCACGTGGGGCTGCTAGACCCCCCTGCTTCTATGTCTATCAAGGCCTTTTCCAGGGCTAAAGCAGCTAAATCTTCTAAGGCCTTACCTGCTAAAACTCCCTCACACAGGCCTACCTCTAGTTCCCAAATACTCAGCCTGGCTGAGGATCTTATTTCTTTGATCAGGGGATCCCAACCTCACCCAGACAGGGCCTCTCAACCCCCTCCAGATAAGAGGTCTAGGACTGAACCCCCGGAACCTGTGTCTACAGACTATTCCTCGGATGACTCAGATATTTCAGACCATCAGGAAGGCCCATATTCTCCTTATGAGGATTCTGATGCAGAAGACTCCATTCCTTCTGCTTCTCCTCCTGAAAAATTTTCTTTTGGGGAAACCCTACATGCTATGAGGGAACACTTCCAATGGCAGGGCCAGGATTTTTCAGATTCAAGGAAAAGGCTAAGGACTTTTTTACACTTACCACAGCATAGGCCTTTAGCCATTCCTCCAGTACTATCAGTTGTTGATGATGCATATAATGATGCCTGTACTGCCCCTGATTCTCTTCCTCCGGCCCCTGCCAAGCCGGACAGATATTACAGGGTCCCGGACACACACTACCACTTGTATAAGGCTCCTGTTGCAGACCCAGAAACCATTTCACAGGGCCCTAAAGGTGTGGCAGCTGCCTCTGCCAAAAACCCTCTTCCCTCTGAAAGGGAATCTAGAGCATTAGAGAGATGGGGTAAAAAGGTTTATACTTCTGCTACTCTTTCGGCCAGGGCCTTAAACTGTCAATTCCACATGATTCAGTACCAGGAATTTTTGTTAGACCAGCCAAATAAAAAATTGTCCTCTCCTGAACCTATAGACCGCAAGTCCCTTCAGGATTTGGTACATAACTCTCAGCAGGTCAGTAATCATTTCTTAAAATGTGGCTATGATGCACTGGAGGCTTCCTTTAGATCAGCTATGACTGGAGCAATGATTCGAAGGCATGCCTGGTTAAAAGAACAATCCTTACCAGACCATGTTAAGTCAAAACTCCTAGATGCTCCTATGGAGAAACAAAGTTTGTTTGGCTCCCCTGCACAGAAAGTTCTAAAGAAAGTGGAAGAAAAAGCAAAATCTGTCCAAACAGTCAAGGATTTCTTACAGGTACAACCTCAGAGGTTTAGCAGAAATTGGCCTTCGAAGAATTGGTCCTTTCCAGACACTTCCAGAGCACAGAGAGGCAGAAATAGACGCCCAAGAGGCAGAGGTCAATCTAGGGGTGCCTACAAGGGACGTCGGTGGCAACCTGCCAACCACAGAAGTGCTGCCACAGATTCAACTACAACCACTTCCACAGGACAGACGCAATGACTTGGCTCTGGTTCCGCCTACCAGGGAACAGCTGGAAGCACCCTTGGGCGGAAAGCTAGCCTTATTTTCCGACAACTGGCATTGCATTACAGGAGACAAGTGGACTTTACAAACAATAGACAAGGGCTACAGGTTTCACTTCCACACTCTATAAAAGAGAGGAATGCCAAACCTACCACCAAGCCAAAAAACAGAGGCTCAAAGACAAATCAACAACTTACTAAGGATGAGAGCTATAGAAAAGGTTCCACTTATGGAACAAGGCCAAGGATTTTACTCCAGGCTTTTCCTTGTACCAAGAAAAGAAAATCAATGGAGACCTATTCTCGACTTGTCCGCACTGAACACATACCTCATTGTTCCAAAATTCAAAATGCTGACCCTCCAGCAACTTCTTCCCATGCTGGGCAAGGAGTCTTGGCTGGTGACTCTAGATATCAAGGAGGCATACCTGCACGTCCCCTATACGACCAGATTGCAGAAGACACCTCAGATTTCTTGCAGGATCAGAGCATTATCAATTCTCAGCATTGCCCTTTGGCTTATCTACTGCACCCAGAGTATTCACGAAATGCCTGGCATCAGTAATTGCTCATTGCAGGCTTCAGGGAATTAAAATTTACCCATACCTGGACGACTGCCTAATACAAGCGGACAACAAGACAAAATTAACAAAAGATTTGGAAAATGTCATACAACTGTTACAAGTCTTGGGATACACAGTCAACATGCAAAAGTCAAGACTAGTACCATCCCAAAGGATAACATTTTTGGGTGCAGAACTGGATACATCAACTCAGATGGCTTTTCTCACAGAAGAAAAACAAAAGCAACTACCACTCTATTTCATGACATTAACAACACAAACTCAGCTCACTGCAAGGAAAGTCCTGCAAGCCCTGGGTTACATGGCATCCTGCATAATATTGATTCCGCATGCCAGGCTGCATATGAGAAAGTTGCAATGGTACCTAAGGAATGTATGGTCTCAACACAAGCACAGTCTAGAAGCCCAGATTCCAATAATTCCATGCCTGAAACAAGAATTCCTGTGGTGGGCTCAGACCTGTCAGTTGAACAGAGGATTGCCTTTCCACAAACCACATCCAAGCCAGACCATCACCACGGACGCCTCAGACCTAGGCTGGGGGGCACACACAGTGGACAAGTGTATACAAGGCCTATGGACCCAAGACCAGCTGAATCTACACATAAATTTAAAGGAGATGCTGGCAGTGAAACATGCAATACAGGCATTCAGACCACTCCTTCAACAAGGTCACCTGCTGATAAGGACGGACAATACCACAGTCATGTGGTACATCAACAAACAGGGAGGTACACACTCATATCCTCTATGCCGGATGGCAATGGACCTGTGGAATTTGGCCCTGAATCTCAACATTCAACTACAGGCCAGATTTGTACCAGGAAAAGAAAATTCACTAGCAGACACCTTAAGCAGAACTACCACGGATGCTCACGAATGGATGCTGCATCCAGATATCTTCAAAACCATAACAAAGACATGGGGAATGCCAGAGGTAGACCTGTTCGCCTCCCCACACAACCACCAATTGAAGAAATTCTGCACAAGAGCATACCACCCACTTGCCTGGAGGGGTGGACTCCCTTTCCTTCAGCTGGAAAAACCTGACAGCATATGCATTTCCACCTCTTCCTTTGATGTACAAAGTCCTACTGAAGATCAGAGAGGATCAGCCAAGGGTAATACTGATGGCTCCAGACTGGCCAAGGCAACATTGGTACCCACTACTGAGAAGCATGTCTCGGACACACTCATGGCCTCTACCTCTATGTCCTTTACTTCTAACACAGAACAACTACAAGATCCTGCATCCAAACTTGAAAACACTGCAGCTAGCTGCTTGGAATATTGCATAAAACAAAATAAACCAGATTTATCTCAGAGGGTTAAGGACATTATCCTGGAGGCACGCAGACCCTCCACAAGGAAAACTTATTCAGCCAAATGGAAAAGATACCTCATTTGGAGTGCAGCAAAGGGAGAAAATGTCTCATTGGCAAACATAGCACACATCCTGGAATACTTAGCAGAACTGTTCCACAATGGCCTGTCCTACTCCTCCATTAAGATTCATGCATCAGCAATTTCAGCAGAATACAACATGGATCCTCCTGTCTTCTCTCATCCTCTACTCAGGCAGTTCTTGAGAGGAATCAAAAATGTAAAGCCTCCAAGGAAACCACCTTTACCTACATGGGATCTCAACTTTGTGCTGGAAAAGTTAACACTTCCCCCTTTTGAACCAGCAGCAGTAGCAGACTTACAGTTCTTATCTTGGAAAACTGCATGTTAAGTTGTCAATCTCGCCTTCATTCTTGCTGGATGGGTTCGGAGCCGATCCTCGGCTCCGACTCGGCACTTGCTTTAGCTTGAGAACTCCTTTTACCAGCTCGAGGCAACCCTATATCCCATGATGCAAGGCGGAACTACCTCAGATCTCGTTTGCCGCTTAGCGAAAGAGGTCTCCTTTGCCAGCTGAGGTAAGTTGATTTTGTCAAAAAAAAGCTTAGTCAGGGATTTATTTCTCCCTTATTCCCCTTGTTATAGTGTGTAGTGTTTCTACAGCCCACCCTATTTCCCTTAAACTTAAAAAGTTTTAAATTCTTTTTATAATTGTTAGAGAGTTTTAAGTTAGGCCTAGACCCCATTGCTTAATCCCTACCTGTGTGTCTGTGTGTTGGGGGATTAATTGTGTGATTGTTGGGGTGTGTGTGTGACTTTCTTCCTCTAGGACTATGTCTAAGGAAGGCAAGGTCTCAGGCTTCAAGAAGTGTGACTCGTGCTGTCAGAAAATGTCTCTGACAGACTGTCACACTTCTTGTGTTTACTGCCTGGGGCCTTTGCACCTGCAGGACTCCTGTGCTTTGTGTCACTCTTTTAGCCAGAGAGTCCTGCAGGAAAGGAGGAATAAATTGATCCTCCGTGGCTTACTTAAGCCAGAAGGTTCTCCTCTAAAACAGGGTCCAGTAAACCTTCTAAGCCTCCGAAGGTTCAGGCTACAGTATCTAAGCCTCCTCCGGTGGCTCCGGCTCCGTTGGAGCCGAGATTGGCTCCGGCTGTAGCCGATCTTTCTGCTTGAAGTAGTGGGTTCGCACCATTGGTTCCGACACCGATCTACTGTGGCCTTGTCGGCCCGCTGGAGCCGACACCTTATCCAGCATCGGAGCCGAAACCTTCGGCTCCATCTGGAATTCAGGGGACTTCGGCTCCGATGACTTCGCCCGAAGAGATCTCTGTCCCCTCGTTGGAGAGTATCCACTGCCCGGGTCTCCTCTTTTGTCGGAGCGGAGCCATCGGAGCCGATCTTCGAGATCTTCCAGGCTGTCTGACCACGACTTAGAGAGGGTGGTAAGCAGGCTGTTAGTCACAGGCACTGGCCCAAATGCTCCATAGCCCGTCTCAGCTAACTTCGGCTATTGCTTCACCCCTTGAACTTCCTCCTCCGACTCCCCACCAGAGTTCGGAGCCGGAGCTTCTCTGGACAGCGACTGTTTCGCCGCCGGAGCCGATGCATCCTTCGGCTCCGTCGTCTTCGGCCCCGATCTCCTCATTGAGACCTTCCTTGGAGGGATCCAGTCGTCGGGTTTCCCTGGTCGGCTCCGAGGGGGCTAGTGGCATCGGACCCTTGTCCGACCCCGCTCTCCCTCTCGGGGCTTCGGCTTTGGTAAGCTCGGCACCGACATCAGCCTCGAGCCTTCCCTCTCAGTGGAGCCGGAATTCCTGTGTCCTCGAACGGGATATTCCGTCTCCGGGAGGGAGCCTTTGAGGTGATGAGGAGTGTCCTGGCTCCTGAGCCAGGTCAACGGTCCATCCCTCTAGCTCCTCTCTCTTCGTGCCTGTAGACACCTCTTGCCAGCCTCTTGCTCTCAGGCCCAGGGATCCATCGCCCAGGTTTCCCCATTGGGAATTTCCTCCTCTTCAAGTTTCTCCTGATCCTGCAGGTGAACCCCTCGGAAGAGGACGTAAGAGGAAACACACAGACTCCCTGAGTCTACTACATCTGATACCGACTTAGATGAGTCGGAGGGTTCCACGATCCCCTCTGAGGATGTCTCCTTTTCAGACATCCTTGAGCTCCTCAAACAGAGGGGAATTGGCCATCCATTGATCCTCCGAGGATGAGTCGGTATACCTGGAGCGCTTGGATCCCGACCCTCCACCTCCTGGTGTCTCTGCCTTCGACCCACTTATGCAGGTAGTGGCTCGAAGGCGTGGCAGCTCCAGATTCTGTGGAACCTGTCCCCAGGAGACCATCCAAGTTTATTACGGCCCCTCGGACAAACAGTTTCTTTCCAAGGTGCCTCTGTGGATGCTATGGTGGTGGCGGCCACTAAGAAGGAACTTGCGGATCCTTCAGTACCTGTCCATCTTCCTAACAAGGATTCTAGGACCATGGACAGGTATGGAAAGCGGATGTTTTCTTCAGCGACCTTTGCTATGTTCGCTGAACTACCTTTGTCACTTCACCAGGCTTCAAAGAGATATTCTCAAGGAACTAGGTGAAGTGGTCCAGGATCCTTCTGCTGCTGGGGCTCAAGAAAAGATTGCCTCACAGCTAGCAATCCTGAATTCCTTATCCAACTCCTCCATGCGGCTCATATCCTATGCAGCCGATGGAGCGAGCAGGGCCGCAGGCACAGGAGTGGCTCTTAGACGTCAAGCCTGGATGCGGCTTTGTAATTTTTGGACCCTTTAAGGCGTCTTTCACCAATACACCCTTTGATGGTTCGGCTTTGTTGGGACCTCAGGTGAAGGATACCTTGACCAGGTGTGAGCAGGATGGTAAAACTCTTTCTGCCGTTGGAGTCCATTTTTCCACCCCTTCTAGACCATATCCCAAGGGTCAGAAGGGAGGGAAGATGTGGTTCCATAAAGCCCAAGGAGCTACACCGACACACGTGGTCAGTTTACCCCAGAGGCAGAGGGGTAACAATAATAGACGCCGCCCTAGAGGTAGGGGGGGGGTCCTCAGAACCAGGGCAACAGGGAGTCTCTTCCTGAGAAGCCCTTTCAGCACCCCTGAGGTGTTGCCCAACTGTCCACCCTTGGAGGCAGTCAGGGGAAGGATTTCGCTGTACCCAGTAGCCTGGCATTCCCTCTCACAAGATATGTGGGTACAGTCGATCATATCAGAGGGTTACAAAATCCCCTTCGAAAGGTATCCCGTACCTCAACAATCCCTTCCAGACATCTCACCCGGTCAAAGGGATTTGGCAGAACAGGAGGTTTCAAAGCTCCTAGGAAAAAGAGCCGTCCAGACTGTTCCGGCAGACCAAGTAGGATCCGTCTACTGAGATTCTTTTGGTCCCCAAAAGGACGGAGATTGGAGACCAATATTAGACCTGAGCAGTCTAAACAGATTTGTCAAGAAGGCAAGATTCGGATGGTCACGCTTCAGTCCATTCTGCCCTTTCTGGGCAAGGACAACTGGATGTGCTCTATAGACCTTCAGGACGCGTACTATCACATAAAGATTCACAGGCGCTCAGAAGGTTTCTCCGCTTCGCTAGGGACCAGTCATTACCAATTCAGAGCCCTGCCCTTTGGCCTCACTTCAGCCCCCAGAGTGTTTACCAAATGCATGGCAGTGGTCACAGCTCATCTGAGACGTCAAGGATTCCAGGTGTTTCCTTATTTGGACGACTGGCTCCTCTCCGCCACCACCAGGTGTCAGCTTCTTCAGACCAGAGACTACACTCTGCAGCTTTGCAGGAGTTTAGGAATTTCAGTAAATTTCGAAAAATCTTCTCTGCGGCCTTGCCAATCTATCACCTTTATAGGCGCAGAATTAAACACAGTCAAAATGTTAGCCAGACTAACAGATCAAAGAATTCTGGACATCCAAAAATTAGTTCGGATTCTATTGCAGAGCAGCAAGGTCAAAGCCAGATTGATACTAAAGGTTCTAGGTCTTATGGCTGCGGCCATTGTTCTTCTACCACTGGCTCGCTTCCACATGCGTCTTCTGCAGTGGATGTTATTCACTCAGTGGTCGTACCACAGTCTTCCGATGAGGCACGAAATCTTAGTCACACAATCGTGCAGAACTCATCTGAACTGGTGGATATCTTCCCCTCTTCTTCATCAGGGCCGACCCTTTGTTCTCCCTCCTCCAGTTGCCACAGTTACTACGGATGCCTCTCTGATCGGGTGGGGGGGGCATTATCAGGGCAGGATGCTCCACGGGACGTGGCAACCCGTAGAATACCATCTGCACATCAATGTCCTGGAGATGAGAGCGGTGCTTTTAACGTTACAAGCCCTCAACGACTTTCTTCCCACGGGGACTATTGCAGTACAAACGGACAACATGTCCGTGGTCTGGTACATCAACAAGCAGGGCGGGACCAGGTCCTATCCGTTGTCGAGAAGCTCTCAGACTTTGGCAATGGGCAATCTCCTCTCATCGGTTTCTGATAGCAACGCACATCCCCGGCAGGTCCAACCTCTTGGCGGGCAGGCTGAGCAGATCCATTCTGATGCCTCACAAGTGGTCTCTCAATCAATCTGTAGTGGATCAGATTTTTCTGAAATGGGGCACACCTTGTTGCGATCTTTTTGCTACACCTCAAAACAACAAGTGCCCCGATTTTTTCACCCTCTTTCCCCTACCAGGCCAACCCCTGAGAGACTCTCTAACCCAGGATTGGCCCGAGGGACTTCTGCACGCTTTTCCTCCCTTTCCTTGATTCCACAAGTCATTCAGAAAGCCACCGTTTTGAGGGCCAAGTTGATTCTCATTGCCCCTTACTGGCCTCGACAAATTTGGTTTCCGTCTCTGCATAGTCACCTCCTGGTGCAGCCCTGGCATCTGGACCCAGTTCCGGATCTCTTGATCCACCAGTCGGGTCAGCAGCACCAGGCCATTCATTCTCTCAACCTCACTGCTTGGTTGCTCCACTTCCTTCCCTAGCCAGGCTTCTGATGATCTCTGATCTCTGATTCTGTCAGAGACATCTTAGTGTCTTCTTTAAAGTCGTCCACCAGAACTGTTTATGCTAGCAAGTGGCGACGTTTTTCTATTTGGGCAAATTCCAGGAATATTGATCCCTTTACTGCTCCTGTGCATTCTGTTGTAGATTTCCTGGCTGAAGTTTTTCAGTCAGGATCTTCTTCATCTACAGTTAAAGTTCAACTGGCTGCTATTTCCAAGTATCATGTTGGCTTGCATGATAATAACATTGTCTCATAGATTATGCAAGGCCTTTCTGAGAGGAGTTTTTCTCCTAAAGCCGATAAAGCATCCTCCTCCGCAATGGGATCTAAATTTAATGTTGGCATCCTTGATGTTACCTCCTTTCGAACCGTCTGCTTCATGTTCTTTGAAATTATTGACCTGGAAAACTATATTCTTACTGGCTGTCACTTCAGCAAGAAGGGTTTCCGAGATTCAAGCTCTCTGCATCCGTTCCCTTACTTGGTTTTTCATAAGGACAGGGTATCCTTAAGAACGAACCCGTCCTTTCTCCCCAAAGTTGTGTCTCAAACCAATATTAATCAATCCATAGATCTACCAGGTTTTTTCCCAAACTATTCTGACAGAGCTGAACAAAAGCTTCATTTTTTGGATGTCCATCGTCAGCTCAGGTACTATTTGCATAGAACGAAACAATTCAGGAAATCGGACCAATTATTTGTCTCCTATGCAGAAAACAGGATAGGTCTTCCAGTTTCTAAAGTGACCTTATCCAGATGGTTGTCTTCCACCGTTTCCTATGTGTACTCTCTGAGGCAAGCAACTACCTTCTAAACCGAAAGCACACTCAACCAGGAGTCTATCCACTTCTGCAGCCTTTCAGGATAGACTACCCATTGATACCATTTGTGCAGCAGCTACTTGGGCCACTCCTCATACCTTTGTCTCTCATTACAAGTTAGACTTGGCCTCCAGAGACAGGGCCAGTTTTGGTTCCACAGTTCTCAAGTGTCTGTTCCATTGAGCCACCCGGGATACAGGTGCTAGGGACGCGGTCCCATCCAGCAAGAATGAAGGCGAGATTGACAACTTAACATTTAGAAGTTATGTACCTACCATAACGTTCCATGTTAGTTGTCTTCTCTCGCTTCTTTCTTAAGGCCCCTCCTTCCCCCTGGCCTGGACAGATCTTGAAGAGTTCCTATCAGGTTGTTTCCTCCTGAGCCTTCATTTGAGGACTCTTATTATGAACTTGGGTTTCCTAATTATGTTAGATTAGTCCTTAGCAGGGTAGGTTAGCTACCAAACGAGATCTGAGGTAGTTCCGCCTTGCATCATGGGATATAGGGTTGCCTCGAGCTGGTAAAAGGAGTTCTCAAGCTAAAGCAAGTGCCGAGTCGGAGCCGAGGATCGGCTCCGAACCCATCCAGCAAGAAAGAAGGCGAGAGAAGACAACTAACATGGAACGTTATGGTAGGTACATAACTTCTAATTTCCTGCTAGCAATCACTTCAGCAAGAAGGGTATCGGAGTTACAGGCATTAATGGCAGTACAGCCCTTCCTTATCTTCCATCAGGATAGAGTGTCTCTGAGAACTAACCCTACTTTTATGCCAAAAGTGGTCTCCAGAGTATCATTGAACCAAGCGATTCATTTACCTACATTCTTCCCCAACCCACAGAACAGGGGGGGAAAGACTACTACATACCTTGGATGTGCACAGACTATTACGCTACTATCTGGACAGAACTAAGACCAACAGAAAAACTGACCAGCTTCTGGTAGCATATGCAACAGGAATGCAAGGAAAAGCAATTTCAAAACATACAGTCTCAAAATGGATAGGAAATTGCATTAGATTTTGCTACTCTTTTCATGGAAAGACAACTCCTGAAAATATCAGGCCTCACTCCACAAGAGCTACAGCCACCACTACAGCTTTCCTATGAGGAGTGGCTACCAAAGACATTTTAGAAGCTGCTACTTGGAGCTCCGTGCATACATTTGCCAAGCATTATAATCTTCCTTTATACTCCAGATCCCGAGCAGGTTTTGCAACTGCTGTTTTGCAAGGGATCTTAACTACACCATCTTTATCTTAGTGCCTCCTCCCCCAGTTTGGCTATGGTATTCTACCCATATGTTAGGACTGCAGATGCATCCTTGAAGGACATAGTACAGTTTTGTACCTACCATAAATGTAGATGTCCGATAGGTATGCATCTGCAGTCAGGATTACCCACCCTCCTTCCCCTCTGTGGTATTCCTAGGGTACTTACCCCTCTTTTAGCTAGCTGGGGGAATCTATTATGGTGTATTTGTTTGTATATATGTATATATATATTTTTTGCTCTCTACTGTTTGGAATTATTTGCATTTATCCAACTTTAGCCTTCCTGGAGGGCACCTGACATCTGGGGCAAGAAACACTGAGGAAAATGGCGTCAGCTGATGCCTTTATACCCCAGCAGCTATGACGTCGGGTGAAGTGCGACATCAGCCGAGGCCAGACCCAGACTTTGGAATCCGGCCAACCGAAGGGCTGCCTGAGGCAGGACAACCCATATGTTAGGACTGCAGATGCATACCTATCGGACATCTACATTTATGGTAGGTACAAAACTGTACTTTTCCCCTGCTGTAGCATCATCATCTGGGCAGGTTCTCCTCTCTTTGTGGCCATATGGGTTGATGTCACACTGTCCTGCAAGCTCCACATAGATCGTCACTTCCTAACTGCATATTTTTCCAAATCCCTTGACTGGGGACTCTTCATAGTTGCATAAGATGGTCCAGACAAATATATCTGCTCAGAAACCCAATGTCAGGAAAACATACAATATTAAGTGGACTCATTTTTCTTATGGTTTAGATTTTTACTATTCCATCTAGATTGCAATACTCATCGCAAGTTTTTGACTGTAGCCTTTGAATTACTTATCACTTACAAAATGGCTAACAGATGTACTTGCATCTCCATCAGAGTCAACACTTTTGTGTTGGGCATCTTTAAAGGGTCTGCAAAACTTTCCTTCAGAGGAACCTTTCTTCCCCTAACCACCAGTTAAAGATCATGTTCCTCTCTGGGATCTTTACTTTGCCATTTGTTACTTCTAATCTCAGATTTGTTTTTGGAAGCCCCTCTTCCTTAATGTTTGTCAGTTTGACGCAGAGGTTTAAGATTATGCTGTGATACCTTGACCCTGCATGGGTCCTAGGTTTGATTCCCACGGTCTCAATTCGTCTGCAGTGTGCCTGTGAGCAAGTCATTTAATGATGTATTGCTTCAGTGTTTTCCCTGAAAAGTGAATATGCCAGAAAGGGAAAAAAACACTAATGTGTTAGACTACTGTGTCCATGAGAATAGGTTTGTCCTCCTTACCAAAAGTTGCAGGAAAGACCAATTTGCTTCAGGCCATTAATCTTCCACCCCTCCCCCCAAATTATATCAGCAAGGGAGACTCTGTTGCACATCATTAATGCCCATAATTGGCTGAGATTTTATTTGGATAAGACAAAGCAATTAGAAACTGTGTGCATTGCTCATGTCTTATTCTGCTTCCTAGGTTTAGATCTAAGCATGCAACTAAAATCTGCTTTGTCATACAAGATATGCTTAACATCCACTTTGGTGACTTTGCAAAAGAATGAGAAATAGAAAAGTCTAAAGATTGCTAAACATATATCTGCACCCTGAAGCGATATCAGCACTACAACTGATGTACATAATTGTGGCAGCACTCCACCAGCTGTACGCTAATGTAGTACTGATCTAAATTAGCTGTGAAAGCCAAGATTACAGGTTTGAGCCTACCACGGGAGTCATATTTTTAGTATTACATCCTCATGATCCCATTCGATAACGTGATTGCCTATTCATTTACTTATTTATAGGTTCATAGGTTGGCACTAGGCTATCGGCCCTAGGGCCTATACACGCCTAGCCAAAACAATTCCCTGGATATTGCTTCCCACAATATTTACTTCCCTGGACCCCTGTCTAGCAGGGCGACTGACGTGATCCCTGGGGTGAATTTCCTATCTCCCATCCAATCGTCCAGGTTCCTTTTGAAGAGGGCTAAGGAGGCGCTCTGTTTGACATGTATGGGCAGTGTATTCCAGAGTATGAGGAGTCTCTGGGTCAGGAACCTATCCCTCCAGCATGTTTTGTTCATTGTGATGACAAGGTTTAGATCCCTGGAGCATGTGGCGCTGAAGGATTGGGATTTCTTTAAGTGGAGCATGTCTAACAGCTCAGGGTTACTTCTCCGTCGGCACGCTCATTTAAGAATTCTAATAATCTCAAAATTTTACTTTGTAATTGAAATTACCCTCATATAAGAATGTTTCACAGAAAGAGGGCACTTTTCTCTGTTCTAGATGTAAAACATGCATGGTTATTACCAAACAAGATTTTAAACATCCTTTTGTTTGATTTTGTTTTTGAACCTAAATTTTATGCTGTCAAACATTCCATATAGTTTATTTGGCTACATGAGATCTGTGTACAAGTTTCTACGTGGGAAAAACTGTGAATAAGTTAAAAGATAGAATTTTGAGACATATGTATGTTATTAAAGTCAAGGATACAAGAAATACTGTGGTGAGAATTATGGACACAAGGTTTCTTTTAGAGTTCTACAATGTTTGAGGGTTTACCCCAGGAGTGGTGATTTGAATAATTATATTGAGAATCCGGAATTAAAGTGGATACTAAGGCTACAGGCTGATAAGCATCCGGGTATTAATGTTACCGTGTGTTTAAAACCGGCTTGAAAAAGAGGAAATTGAATGTCTAATATTATTGGCTGTCTCTTTAAATTGATTCTCTGATTGTTGTAGTGACTGTTTTAAAAGTTATTTGCTTTTTATATGGTTCTGAAGTGTTTTGACAATGCGAAAGCGCTTATCCGTGTTTAAAGGTGTACGTTTACAACTGTGATAGCCTTGCTGGTTATTTTTTTACTTTAATTTGGTTTCTAATAAAGTTTGGAAAATTATTGATGGGTATGGGGAAAAGTGTATTCTTCTGCAGCTTTGATTTTTCATAATTTTGAATTGTTAGGCTGTTGTGTTTGTTCTAATTGTGAAAGTATGAGATGTTTTATCTGCTGTTTCTTCTTGTGAGAAAAAAAAAATTAAATAACTTGGTTCCTCATATTCAAAAGACCACTACTCGTTTTTACAGCATATGTTTAACTCTTGACACTGCTTCCAGGATTGTGCCCACTGATGCTGTTTTGATGAAGTTTGCATGCCTACTTTTTCAGGACCTCCCAGATGATGAGGCCTTAAATTCATCCTTGGGTAAAGGTTCACTGTTTGATTAAACAGTGTGATGAAAGGGGCAAGGTGATCCCTGGAATCTGAGTTTGCAGCCCCCCCTTTTCAGATTTTCCAAGGAAGTTTCTGTTAACCTTGGCAAAAAAGCAGATTGACATTTTCAACAAAATACAGGTAAAATCACATGCTGTCCCAAGGAGTGATAGTACCAGTTCCTCTTTCCCAGATGGGGAAGGGTTTTTTATTCAAGGATGTTTAGTGCCAGGCAAAGAAGATGCTTGGAGACTACTTCTGGGTATTTCTTTCTTAAGCCTGTTTTGCTGTGGTACCCAAAATTCAAAATCATGTCACTTCACAACCTTTTACTCTTCCTGTTTCAAGTTTCCTCATAACACTTGACTTAAAAGATGTTTATAATCGCATCCCAATTCATCCAGACTTCAGGTGTTTCTTAAGGTTTGTGTGTGTCTGGATCATATTATCAGATCTCTGCCTTGAAAGCCCTTTGGACTATCCAGCACACCAAGAGTTTTCACAAAGTGTCTAGCATCACTTTTACCTCACTGGAGGCTACAGGGTATCTACATTTTTCCATGCGTAGAAGACTTTATTATCTTTGCAGACTTTCAAAGTGTCAGGAATTAGGTGAAAGATTTCTTACACAAGCTGAGATCCAGGAGAACATTCAGAAGTCCTTCTGGGCTCCTTCACACACAGTTGGATTCTTGGGATGTCAGCTAGACACCTCAGTTTAAAAAACTTATTTTCCATAAGAAGAAAGGTAGATGTATATCTAGATAGATTTTCAAGGGTCTCCATTCAAACTTGGGTCACTGAGAGGGAGTAAACTCAGAATTTTTGGTCTGGCATCTGTGATTACCATGATACCCCTGGCAATACTCCAACTGAGAAAGATGCGGTGGTAAATTAAATTTCTAGTCCCAGCGCCAACACAGTTTTATCTTTTCAGGTCCTAGTGCTGGGGCTTGTTGGGAAAATAAATCTTTCAGTCGAGATAACTGATGATCTTAAATCCAGGTTTCCCTTTCTCCCTCCGTGCTCCAAAACAGTCGGTCATTACCAACTCCTAGGACCTTGCTTGGGTAGCAATCTCAAGAGTGATGAGTGCAAGAAGGTGTGGGACACCAAGGATGGATGCAAGCACATAAATATCGAGGCACTTAACTCTCTTAACTGTCTTTGGTCCCTCTTCAAGTGGTTACAGATAATGCCACAGTTGGGTGGTATACCAATAAGCAAGGGGGAAATGATGTTAAAACACCCTTTGCAGTCTAGCCATGTTACATTAAGATATAGCTTCACAGAACAGTCTCACTCCATCTACATTATCTCAGAGCAAAGTTGTGTGGCAGACAGGTTGAGGAGGGCTAGGGCAGATCCTAACGAATGAAAAACTGGATCAGGGATTCTTCCAATATTTGCTGCTCCTGTGGGGATTTCTTCAAGCAGACAACCTCTGCTTCCTCTCTGAATAGTCAACTGGCAAGATTCTGCTCCAGGACTCCATGCAGGAAGGCCTGGAAGAGACAGATGCCTTTTTTCCTTGACCAAAAATGTTTCTGTATGCTTTTTCACCTTTTCCAATAATATCCAGGTGGTATTGTGGTGACTCCCTTCTGGCCCAGGTAATCATGGTTTTCCCCTATTTTGGAAATTGCCAGAGGCAGTTACCACAAACTTCCTCACAGACTGCTTCTATTCATACAAGAGTACAGATGTTTGATAATCCTCAACATCGTTCAACTTCATTTGACTATTTGAATTATAAGGTCTTAGTTTCTTTTTAGGTAATGGTTTACTGAGGATGTGCAGCAGATATTAATGGAGGCACGAAAGCCTGCTGCTAGAAAATAATTAGCAAATGGAAAAGGTTTTCTAGTTGGTGCCAGCAATACAATCAGTACCCTTTCGGGGCTAGCTGTGTTCTGGTTTTACAGCATCTGTGATTTACTATCCTGTGTCCTGCCTTATTCCTCTGTCAGGGTTCGTTTATCTGCCACTTCAGCATGTCTGCCCATGGATCCTCCTCTTTCAAAAACATTTTGACACAAGACTGCATTGAAAGTGGTTTTGTACAACAGGCCTCGAGTAAACTGGTGCCCTCTCCTTGGAATCTTAATTTTATGTTAGAGAAGTCAACACCTTCTCCATTTAAACCGATTAACCTTGCTGACTTTGAGGTTTTTAACATGAAAAACAGTTTTACTGATCCTTATGCCTTCTGCAAGAAAGGTATCGAAGTTGCATGCTCTTAAGGTGGGGTCAGCCTTTTCATTTTCTGTAGGGGAAGGGTTTCTTGAGAACTAATCCTTTTATGTCTAACGTAGTCGCCAAGTTTTCTTTAAGCGAAACTATCCATTTCTCCATTTTCTTTATTGAACCTAAAAATGAGGGGGAGAGGATACTGCATGCCTTTAATGTTTTCAAACCACTGTGGTACTATCTTGAACTAAATCTTTCAAATCTTCGCCTGAATTGTTCATTTCTTGTGAAGGTATGAAGGGACGATCTGTGTCAAAACAGACTTTCCAAATGGTTGTCCAAGGCTAATACCTTTTGCTATGCTCACCATAACAGAAATATTCCAGGCAGGGTCAAGGTCCAGTCTACCAAGGCCTCGTCTTGATCTTTGACTTTTTGGAAAGGGTTGGATGTCCTTCATGGATGCATCTGCAGTCATAACAACTGGGTTGTCCTGTCGTCAGGCAGCCCTTCAGTCGGCCGGATTCCAAAGTCCGGGTCCGGCTTCGGCTGATGTCGCACTCCACCCGACGTCATCTCTGTTGGTCTTCGGGTAAAAAAGCATCAGCCGACGCCATTTTCCTCAGTCTTTCTTGCCGCGTGGCTCAAGCAGAAGCTGTTCAAGTGCCGGTCGGTCGGATCCAGAGATTACTTCTACCGAATACTACTTCGAAGACTTCTAAAGCTAAGTACCCCGTTGGGGACTCTTTCTTGCCTCAGCCGATGTCAGAAAAAGTTAACAATTGTTTAACCTGTGGGAAACAAATACCTCATAAAGATTTCCACTCTTACTGTCTGCCTTGTTTAGGCCCAGCCACGACGTAGCAGCCTGTTCGGCCTGTGCTTCCTTCAATCGAACGCTTAGGCGCCGGTCGGAGTTTGCAGAACAGTTTTTCGGTTCTGATTTTGCGTACATTATGCCGCCGGATCCTCCGACTACCCAATCTACCAAAAACGCAAAGATAAAGACCGACACTCGCGGTCCGCGGTTTCGCCGAAACCATGGTTAAGCAAATCATGAGTGTCTCGGTTTCGGCCGAAACCGAGAAAACTGATCTAAGTACTGCTGAACCTATTCCTACAACTGAGGCCCCTGCTACAACTCTTGAATCGACCTCAGAAATTTTACACACTACGGTGGTTGACTTATCAGACACCATCCCCCTGGATGTCTCTACCCCAGCACGTGGTGCTGCTAGGCCTCCAGCAGCCATGTCCATTAAGGCCTTCGCCAGGGCTAAAGCAGCCAAGACTACTAAAACAGTGCCTGTTAAACCCCCCTCATCCAGGCCCTCTTCTAGTTCCCAAATGCTTTCTTTGGCAGAAGATTTAATTTCTTTAATCAGAGGATCTCAATCTCACCCAGATAGGGCCTCTCAGCCCCCAGAGAAGAGACCTAGGGCAGAGCCCCCTGAGCCAGTGTCCTCTGATGAATCTGCTGATGAATCAGACATAACTGACCAGCCAGAGGCTCCCTTCTCCAATTTTGAAGATTCTGATGCTGAAGAATCCATTCCAGCAGCTTCCCCACCAGAAGAATTCTCCTTTGGGGAAACCTTGCATGCCATGAGAACAGTTCCAATGGCAGCAACAGGATTTTTCAGACTCCAGAAAAGACTTAGGACCTTTCTGCACCTCCCACAGCACAGGCCCTTAGCTATACCTCCTGTTCTCTCTGTGGTGGATGATGCTTTCAATGATGTTTGCTCCGCTCCAGATTCTTTACCCCCAGCCCCTGCCAAACCAGACAGATTTTACAGGGTGCCAGATACTCATCACCACCTTTACAAGGCCCCACTTGCAGACCCAGAAACTATATCCCAGGGTCCCAAGGCAGTAGTCATGACCATAGCTAAAAACCCTACTCCTTCTGAAAGGGAAGCAAGGTCATTAGACAGATGGGGTAAAAGGTCTACACTTCAGCTACTCTCTCAGCTAGAGCTTTAAACTGTCAGTTTCACATGATACAATACCAAGAGTTTATGCTTGATCAGTTAACTAAAAACTAACCACTGATGAATCTCTTGATAAGAAATATGTAATAGAGATGGTAAATAACATACAACAGGTTAGCAACCATTCCTTAAAATGTGGCTATGATGCACTGGAGGCTTCATTTAGATCAGCCATGACAGGCACAGTGATAAGAAGGCATGCATGGCTAAAGGAACAAGCTTTACCGGATCATGTTAAAGCTAAGCTGCTAGATGCTCCTATGGACAAGACAAGTTTGTTTGGTACACCTGCCCAGCAGGTTATGAAGAAAATGGAAGAAAAGGCAAAATCTGTTCAAACTGTTAAAGATTTCTTGCAGGTTCAACCCCCAAGGTTTAGCAGGAACTGGCCTGCCAAAAATTGGTCCTTTCCTGACTCCACAAAATTTCAAAGGGGCAGGAATGGACGTTCCAGAGGCAGAAACCAATCCAGAGGAGGTGCCTACAGAGGACGACAGTGGCAAGGTAACAACAGAGGCACAGACACCGCCACTGCCACTACATCAGCACAACCACAGTGACTTAACCCTAAATCCGCCTACCAGGGAACAAATAGC
Organism: Protopterus annectens; assembly: GCF_019279795.1. Lineage (NCBI taxonomy): Eukaryota > Metazoa > Chordata > Ceratodontiformes > Protopteridae > Protopterus > Protopterus annectens. Next base: position 1,752,662,304 of record NC_056731.1, on the reverse strand, counting down.
AGCTCCTCTAGGCGGAAAGTTAACCTTATTTTCAAGGAACTGGCACTGCATAACAAAAGACAAGTGGATTTTACAAACCATAGATCAAGGTTACAGGTTTCACTTCCACACTTTACCAGTCAAAAGAGGAATGCCAAATCTACCTCCAAATCAAAAAACAGAGGCTCTACGCCAGATAATGGAGTTAGCAAACATGAGAGCTGTGGAAATAGTGCCAACAGCAGAGCAAGGAAAGGGGTTCTATTCCAGACTATTCCTAGTTCCAAGAAAGGAAAAAAGTTGGAGACCAATTCTCGACCTGTCCACCTTAAATACATACATCATTGTCCCAAAATTCAAAATGCTGACCCTACAGCAGCTTCTTCCCATGCTGGGCAAGGAGTCTTGGCTGGTAACTCTAGATCTCCCCATTCGACCAATCTGCAGAAGATACCTCAGATTTCTTGCAGGATCAGAGCACTATCAATTCTCAGCATTGCCCTTTGGCTTATCTACTGCGCCCAGAGTATTCACAAAATGCCTGGCATCAGTAATCGCCCATTGCAGACTACAGGGAATTCAAATTTACCCATACCTGGACGACTGCCTGCTACAAGGGGACAACAAAAGCAAGCTGACAACAGATTTACAAAGGGTCATTTACTTGCTACAAGCACTGGGATACACAGTCAATTTACAAAAGTCAAGGCTGATACCATCCCAAACAAGGACATTCTTGGGCTGAATTGGACACAGTAAAACAAATGGCATTCCTGACTACAGAAAAACAAAAGAACTTCCTCCTTACTTCTTGGCACTAACAAAACTGAACAAGTTAACAGCAAGAAAAGTACTGCAGGCCTTGGGCTTCATGGCATCATGCATAATCTTGGTTCCATTTGCCAGACTACATATGAGAAAACTACAGTGGTACCTAAAGAATTTATGGTCCCAACACAGACACAGTCTAGAAACAGAAATCCCACTAATTCCATGCTTAAAACAGGAGTTCCTATGGTGGGCTCAGGCATGCCAGTCAAACCCAGGCCTACCCTTTCGCAGATGTCAAGCAAGCCAGACCATCACAACAGACGCTTCAGACCTAGGATGGGGGGCCCACATGCTGGACAAATGCGTGCAAGGATTGTGGACACAGGATCAACTTCACCTGCACATCAACCTAAAAGAAATGCTGGCAGTAAAACTGGCAATCCAAAAGTTCAAACCATTTCTCAAGGAGGGCCAGTTGATGATAAGGACAGACAACACCACAGTCATGTGGTACATCAACAAACAGGGAGGCACTCATTCATACCCCCTATGCAGAATGACCTTGGAGCTGTGGACCCTGGCACTCAGCTACAACATCCAGTTACAGGCAATATTTGTGCCGGGGAAAGACAATACTCTAGCAGACATATTAAGCAGAACTACTTCGGATGCCCACGAATGGAAGCTGCACCCGGACATCTTCAAGACCATCTCAAAGAAATGGGGAATGCCACAGATAGACCTATTCGCATCACCTCTCAATCACCAGCTCAAAAAATTCTGCACAAGGACACTCCACCCACTAGCATGGAAAGTGGATTCGCTCTCCTTCAGCTGGAAAGGCCTAACAGCATATGCATTCCCACCTCTTCCTTTGATACACAAGGTACTACTGAAAATCAAGGAAGAACGTCCAAGGATAATCCTGATAGCTCCGAACTGGCCAAGACAACACTGGTACCCACTACTGAGGAGCATGTCTCGGAACAATAGGTGGCCAATACCCCTGATGCCTTTGATGTTAACTCAGAACAACTACAGCATCATACATCCAAACCTAAAAACGTTGCAACTAACTGCATGGAACATCACATAGCAGCAGCTAATCCAGAACTTTCCCAAAGAGTAAAAGACATTATTCTTGAAGCACGCAGACCTTCAACAAGAAGGAACTATGCTGGAAAATGGAAAAGGTTTGTCATTTGGAGTACAGAAAGAGGAAAAGATGTGTCAAACATAGATATGCCTAACATTCTGGAGTATCTGGCGAACTTCTTCATTCAGGCCTGTCCTACTCCTCCATCAAGATACATGCATCAGCTATTTCAGCAGAATACAGCTTTGATCCACCTGTTTTTTCGCACCCTTTGCTCAGGCAGTTCCTCAGAGGAATCAAGAATGTAAAACCTCCAAGGAAACCACCATTACCAGCTTGGGATTTGAACTTTGTGCTAGAAAATTGACACTATCACCCTTTGAACCAGCAGCAACAGCAGACCTACAACACCTGTCATGGAAAACTGCTTTCCTACTGGCAATTACTTCAGCAAGGAGGGTTTCAGAACTACAGGCCTTAATGGCAGTGCAACCCTTCCTAATCTTCCACCAAGATAGAGTGTCCATGAGGACTAATCCTACATTTATGCCCAAGGTGGTATCCAGAGTGTCTTTAAACCAGGCAATCCACCTACCTACCTTCTTTCCCAACCCTCAAAACAGAGGGGAAAGAATACTGCATACCTTGGATGTACATAGACAGCTACGCTACTACTTGGACAGAACAAAAAATAGCAGAAAGACTGACCAACTTTTTGTAGCCTATGCAACAGGAAGGGAAGGAAGAGCTATTTCCAAACAGACAATCTCCAAATGGATAGGAAATTGCATACGATTCTGTTACTCCTTCCATGGAAAACCAATTACACAGAACATAAGACCTCATTCTACAAGGGCAACAGCCACTACCACAGCCTTCTTACGAGGAGTGGCAACCAAAGACATTATTGAGGCGGCTACTTGGACCTCCGTGCATACATTTGCCAAGCATTATAATTTGCCTCTATATTCCAGATCCCGAGCAGGGTTCGCCACTGCTGTACTGCAAGGGATCCTAAACACACCATAATCTACTTTTATCCTCCTCCCCTAGTTGGCTATGGTATTCTACCCAGTTGTTATGACTGCAGATGCATCCATGAAGGACATAGTACAGTTTTGTACCTACCATAAATGTAGATGTCCGAACTGGATAGCATCTGCAGTCAGGATTACCTCCCTCCTTCCCTCTGTGGTACTCCTAGGGTGTTTACCCTCCTAATAGCTAGCTGTTAGGTAGGAGTCTTATATGGTGAAATTGTTTGTATATATGTACATACATGCTTATTGTTGTGTTTACCTCTATCTATTTGGAAACATTGGCATCTATCCAAATTTTAGCTTGCAAGAGGGCTTCTGGCATCTGGGGCAAGAAACACTGAGGAAAATGGCGTCGGCTGATGCTTTTATACCCGAAGACCAACAGAGATGACGTCGGGTGGAGTGCGACATCAGCCGAAGCCGGACCCGGACTTTGGAATCCGGCCGACTGAAGGGCTGCCTGACGACAGGACAACCCAGTTGTTATGACTGCAGATGCTATCCAGTTCGGACATCTACATTTATGGTAGGTACAAAACTGTACTATTCTAGCAGTACTCTAGAAGCTGCTACATGGTCCTTTGCACATAGTTTTACAAAGCACTATAAGCTAGCTTGATGCCTTTTCTAAGTTCATGTTTGGTTTTGTTAGCACCATTCTCTAGGGGTTCCTGGACTGTTAACTTTCCACCTCCCAAATGTAGTTAGCTAGGGTAATCTAGCCATATAACGGCGGCAGTGATCAGTATGAAGACCATGCACAATTGTGCAGTAGATGCTCCCTTCCTCCACCTGCCCGCCTTAATTTTTGTTGTGCTTTTTATGCCATGGTGTGGACATTTATTTTTTGGTGTTACTAGCATTGTCCTTTTAGAGCTCAGCCTGTTTGTGTGTGTCGCTGGCAGTAAAGCTATGAGGGCCTCCCTGTGCCAAAACTTTAGTCAGTTTAATCTTGAGCTGCCTGGCAATTTGGGTGTGTGGAAGGTGCGCTGAAGCTTTGGTAGCTGGATATAAACCATATAGCTGGGGCTATTGCAGCAGTGACTGTTCAAACATCTACTGTTATGGTAAGTTACTTGCACAGCTGTACTTTCTTGAATATTCTGATAAGCATAGACGCACACAACCAAGCTGGATTTTGCGTCGAAAGGATGATACAAACTGGCAATCTTTGCATCATTTTTTTGTGGTTCACCTTGGACCGGAAGTGTTTTGAGCTTGCACTGCTTTAAATGCCTGGCTGTGACTGCTTCGGGTTCATACTAAAGCTGGAACTCCATGTTTTAAGTACTTACGACTTGTACTGGCAGAACAGTTGAAATATCTGCAGCTTTCTTTAGGAGCACAGTTTTATGATATTTGTGCAGTAGCTACCCGGTCTTCCTCAAAGCTGGATAAGTCCAGGTATTTTCGTTGATGTCACTGTTACCTGTAGGATGTTCACATAAGGGTGTCCACCCAGAAAGATTTTTCTTGGGTCTTTGTTCTCCTATTCCAAAGAATGGTTCTTCTATTGTCAGGCATGCAAAAATTGTGAATTTGCTTTATAATACACTTGTAAGAGGTGGTTCTGTCTTTGGTGATATACTCGTACAACTTCCTTCGCCTCTGGTGTAGCTGATCTGGAGAGACTTCATAATAACGGTTGTGCAATATTTTGTAGATATGAAGCAAGAGTTCCTCCCTAACCCAATTCAAGTGTAGCTTGGACAATTGGATGGGAAACCAGAAATTCATCCCTGGTTTGGCACCCATGTCTCTAATGGACGCAGGTAACCTGTAAATGGTTAATCTCCTAAACCCCTCCTTACACTTCTGTCATGTTCTGATACCCTTGATATTTGGGATGCATGGCTAGGCTTAAAAAGGCCCTTGTGGTTGTTGGCCTAGTAAAGACCTATGAATCTATGAAACCTATGGCCTTATATGTTAAGCAGAGATCGCCTCTGAGTAGATATGCCACAGAGTATAGCTGGAGTTTTTTAGACTGTCAGCATAAAGCATCTGCTTTACGCCTGTGATTATTTTAGTGAGGTATTTCTGTGGCCTTTCCAGCTGTTGCAGATGTCTTGTGAGGTACATACCAAATTGGGCATTGTACTCTATAATGGGTCTAATGAAAGACGAGTACAGTGACTACCTTTTTTTCTGGATGAAAAGCCTTTAGTGATGAGATGTGCCACATAGGATTTCCTGACTGTTGTGGCGATGTGGTTATCGAAGGTGAGACTGCTGTCCACCTGTGTCCCTAAGTCTCATCACACTTTCGGTGTTTAGTGTACTGCCACCTATGTGGTAATTCATGGTTATATGTTTTTTCCCCAAAGGGGGATAACTACATTTCATGGCATTAATCTTGAGCTCACGGTCGTACATATATTTTCTGTCTGCAAGACATGCTTGTATGTTTTTATATGCTGGTATTTTCTGTCCCGATACTTCAACCAGTCCCTTAACTGCTTGCAAGAATTCCTTATTTACTTGTTTCATTACATTATATGGTTCCAGTCCTGGTCCGGTTGATGATTGTGCAAATTTCTATATTTTCTTTCCCTTTATTTTTCTGAGTCGCATACATGGACATTCATTCACTCGACAAATTTGGTTTCCGTCTCTGCATCGTCACCTCCTGGTGCAGCCCTGGCATCTGGACCCAGTTCCGGATCTCTTGATTGTACTGTGTACTGTGGATGATGAAAGGGGATCGATGTTGCATGCATCAATCAAAACGTGGGTTGCTGCCATTTTCAGCTAAGAATTTGGGATCTAAATTATCAAATCTTTCAAAATGGCTTTCAAATTGCATTATGAAAAACACAGTAGAGCATTAAAGGCTTGAGACTAGTGCTTCCATTGTAAGGTTATGTTGCGCCTCATGCTTTTTTTTAAGCATGCATCCTTGGATGGTGTTCCATTGGCTACACCTGTACTTTTGCAAGACTCTCTAAGCCAGATGTGATCTTTAGCTGCAGGTTTTCCCTCAATACCACCATTATTCAGGATATTCTTTCATGAAGATTTACTCAAGAAGTTAGCTTGGGACTTGGTTCTTAAGATGATATGCATTTACAATCCTAGGTACTAAATTATGTACAGCAGTAGATACAGATTGCTTGTTTGTACAGCAGTAGATACAGATTGCTTGTTTATCCTCATCAACATTCTCTTTCACCACTCTCCTTCCTGGTCCTGGCCAGCTTTGTCAACCGGTATCTTGATGTTTTGTGTTTAGTTTGTGTTAGACTTGCACCTTATGTGCTCATATTCTTTCCTAAAGTCTTGGGGATAAAAGGGAAGGGTAAGGATAGTCTGGGATAGTTAAAATGGATTGGTTAAGTCCTGCCAGTTTTAGTCCTCAAGGTGATGAGGGTGGACGTACCAATTCTAACCTACTGTTATGGGAAGTATGTCAATTTCATTTAAGGTAGGTGCGTAATTTTTATATATTTTTTTGATTTTTGTTTATACTGTGTAACTTTTTTTTTTCTTCTCATAGCATGACTTGAAGGTGAAGACTGAATCTGCTCGAGAGGGCTACACAGATTACAGCAGACCGAATGAAAACTCATATTGTTATCAACTTCTTCAGGAGCTCAATGAGCAAAGAAAGAAAGGAATTTTATGTGATGTCCGTATTGTGGTGAGTGGAAAGGTTTTCAGAGCACACAAGAACATTCTGGTTGCTGGTAGTCGTTTCTTTAAGACATTGTATTGCTATTCAAAGAAAGCAAGCCATGACCAAGCCACTGTTACCCACTTAGATGTTGTCGCTGTTCAGGGTTTCTCTGTTATTTTGGACTTCATGTATTCTGGTAACTTGGTACTCACAAGCCAAAATGCCATTGAAGTGATGTCAGTGGCTAGCTACCTCCAAATGACAGAGGTTGTTCAGTCTTGTCGTAATTTTATAAAAGATGCCTTAAACATTAGCATAAAATCTGAAGCACCAGAAGCTGTTGTAGTGGACTATAACAGAAGAACTTCAGTCACCAGGGATGCCTTGTCATTAAGAGAACAAAAGACAGCAAACTTCTGGGCAACCCACAATCTCACTAACCTAGCAAGTCATATTAAAAATGAAGATCGCTACAGTCTAGATGAGAGCCAAAATGAAACATTTCAGTTAAATGATCCAGGTTGGGGTCAAAGTAACTCATTAGAAATGGTTGATAATGAACCTGTGGGCCAGGGAAAAGTTTTTGTATGGAATGACATGTATAGTCAGACATTCATCAAACAAGAACCTGGTAGTGGTAGAAGGAAAAACCAGACTGCTAGAAGGTTTGTGTACAATATTCCACTGAAAGTTGAGAGTCCTCTGGATAACACAATAATGCAACCATCTATGTCATACTCTGAAGAAGACTTGCAGATCTTTCAGGATGACACAGGTATGTTCATTCTTCTGTTTTAAAGGAAGTGTACTCAGAATTTATCACATGAAACTTAAGTCTGCATAAATGAACGCACAATACATTTTTAAGTTCTTGTAGAGTGTGTGTGTGTGTGTGTGTGTGTGTGTGTGTGTGTCTGCCTGCGCGCGCACCTTATGTGGGATGAAAATGCACCAGTTCTTTGAAATCCCTGTTTGGTATGGTTTTCCTTGTATTCTGCATATCTTAAGTATAGTTTTTGATGATTAATATGCAAGTCTTTTGGGCACATGAGTTTTGAGTACATGCAATCGATCCCTCCCTATTTCATCTCCATTCATTGCTTACAACTTGTCTATCATCATAATTCAGTGATTGTGTAGTCCTTTGCAGTCCTTAAGTTATGACATCCTGGTGAGGAAAAAGAGGGCAGGAAAAAAAAAATCATGATCCGATGTCTTTTTAATCTGGGTTCAAGCTGTGGATTATCAGAACTGACTTGGATCCATGACTGGCCAATTCCAACAATTTTAGCCCTGGAGCTTTACCTTCACTACTCATAACACCCTGCTTCCTTCTCTTTTACGCCAGATTTCATTTTCCACTTTCTAGGACAGCAACAAGGTTGTGAGCTTTGCCAAGGGCTCTTTCATGTATCCTTTCTGGATAGATAAAAAAATCATCTTTTGTCTTTTTTTTACCCCTTTCTCTACCCTTTTTTTTGACTTGTTAGGTAGCAGGGTTAGTTGTTCGGTTAGGTGAGTTTAGTTTGTTTTGTTAGGTCATACAGTTCCCGTCTTGTCAGTTTTGTAATATTGTATTGCTGTATTAAAAAAAGATGATTTTCTTATTAGCATTAGGTAGTGTGTTTAACATTAGATCTGCATTGATTTTAAATTGATCTTCTATAAATGTGCTTTTTAGGCTGAAACACTAGGAGACAGAATCCACTCTAAATATCTGCAGATGTGTAATAGTCAAAATGGATTAGTTAATTGCATGTAATGATTTGAACCACAGCATGCTCAAAGTCTACTGTAGCACACTTGTATAAAACCTCATATGAAGTACCATGTGTATTGAGGCCAACATTCACCCCAGTGTTTTTGTACTAGGGATGCAGGGAGAAAGGGTATAAACAGACATTTGGAAATTCTTATTCTTTCAGGCATATGTCCTCAGTTTACTGTCCAGATGGCATTCTATAAATGTCACTTTATGATAAATCCAACTGTGAATTTAGCCATGTTGACTGAAATGCCCAAGGACAGACACAAGCAAAACAGATAATCTCTTGCTGTATGAGAAAATCCCTTGTTGTGGCATTTTGTAGCCAGTCATCTGGATATGGGAAAATACAGATCTTCCAGGGAAGAGGAGTGCTTTCAGAGGGTGCCGTTTCTGATATAAATTCCAAGCATTTAGCAGCATGACATTGTCTTTGTGTTTTGATATTTTCATGTTAGTTTTGTTTTTGTGACCTTGCCTAAAAAAGGCATTGTGGGGGAGACAACCGAAATCCTGGAGGTGCCAGGTGAAGTCTGTCTCTGGCAAAGCAGCATGGTCTATCCGCCATGTCATCCCAGGCTGTCAGGAACTGGATCCCTTAAGAATGACACCAGAAACTGAGCCAATTATAGATGTCACTTTTTGTTTATATTGTGGTATCATCCTAAGAGAGGGTAAAATGCTGCTAAAGCTAGGGACATACCTGCCTGGGACATGCATTGAGAGCTCAGTCATGTCTTGTTCACACCAACATGAACTATGACAGAGTCATAACAGTACTTGTTGTTTAAGAGACTTGAGAGCATGTGTGATCTTACAAATCCTTGCACCAGAAAGACAGCTGATCTTAACCTTGTTTAACCGGGTGAGTGGGGCATCTGTATGTGTCACTATACAGTCCCCTATAACTAAAACATTTGGAATAGATGTGCACTGCCTTAAGAGCTTATTTGGCGAGACACTGGTGCTAGTGTTTTTGTGTATTGGGTGCTTTGGGTGTAGTGTTAGGTGTAGCATATTTGTGTTTTGGTGGTCTCTGGTGCTAAGGTAGATTTCTGGAGAGTACATGTGAAGGTTTGTGTTTGCTGCATATTATGCGTAGGAGTCAGGCTGTCGGCTCACATATATTTAGTGATGTCCTTCAAGGATGCATCTGCAGTCATAACAAATGGGTTGTCCTGTCGTCAGGCAGCCCTTCGGTCGGCCGGATTCCAAAGTCTGGGTCTGGCCTCGGCTGGTGTCGCACTTCACCCGACGTCATCTCTGCTGGTCTTCGGGTATAAAGGCATCAGCCGACGCCATTTTCCTCAGTCTTTCTTGCCGTGGCGCCAAGCAGAAGCTGTTCGCAAGTGCCGGTCGGTCAGATCCAGAGATTACTACTACCGAATACTACCAAGACTTCTAAAAGCTAAGTACCCCATTGGGGACTCTTTCTTGCCTCAGCCGATGTCAGAAAAAGTAAATAACTGTTTAACTTGTGGGAAACAAATACCTCATAAAGATTTCCACTCTTACTGCTTACCTTGTTTAGGCCCAGACCACGACGTAGCAGCCTGTTTAGCCTGTGCTTCCTTCAACCGACGAACGCTTAGGCGTCGGTCGGAGTTTGCTGAACAGTTTTTCGGCTCAGATTTTGCGTACATTATGCCGTCTGATCCTCCGACTTCTCAAATTGTTAAAAAACGCAAAGAAAAATACCGACACTCGCGGTCCTCTTTCGGCCGAAACCACGGTTAAGCAAACCGCGAGTGTCTCTGTTTCGGCCGAAACCGAGCAAACGGGTCAATCTTCAGCCGAATCCATGACTACTACCGAGGCTCCTGCTACCCTAGTTGAATCGGCCTCTGAAGTTTTGCCTACTAATGTGGTTCCTATAGAATTATCAGACACCATCCCTTTGGATGTCTCTACCCCAGCACGTGGTGCTGCTAGGCCTCCTGCAGCCATGTCTATTAAGGCCTTTGCCAGGGCTAAGGCAGCCAAAACTGCTAAATCAGGGCCTGTTAAGCCCCCCTCACACAGGCCCAGTTCCAGTTCTCAAATGCTTACTCTGGCAGAGGATCTCATCTCTTTAATAAGGGGATCCCAATCTCGCCCAGACAGGGCCTCTCAGCCTCCAGAAAAGAGACCTAGAGCAGAGCCCCCAGAGCCAGTGTCCTCAGATGATTCTTCTGATGATTCAGACATTACAGACCATCCAGAGGCTCCTTTTTCTACTTATGAAGATTCCGATGCTGAAGAATCTATTCCATCTGCCTCTCCACCAGAGGAATTTTCCTTTGGGGAAACCTTACATGCCATGAGAGAGCAATTCCAATGGCAGGGACAAGATTTCTCAGATTCAAGAAAAAGGCTTAGGACCTTTCTACACTTACCGCAACATAGGCCCTTAGCTATTCCTCCAGTTCTGCCTGTTGTGGATGATGCATTTAATGATGTTTGCACTGCTCCTGATACTTTACCTCCAGCCCCTGCCAAACCAGATAGGTTTTACAGGGTACCGGACACTCATCACCACCTATACAAGGCCCCTCTTGCAGATCCTGAGACTATCTCCCAGGGGCCTAAGGCAGTAGCTTCGACCTCAGCAAAAAACCCTCTCCCTTCTGAAAGGGAATCCAGGTCCTTAGAGATGGGGTTAAAAAGTTTACACCTCTGCTACTCTTTCAGCTAGAGCTTTGAATTGTCAGTTCCATATGATCCAATACCAAGAGTTTATGCTTGATCAGTTAACTAAGAAACTGTCCTCTGATGACTCCTTAGATAAGAAATATGTTTTAGAAATGGTGAATAACATTCAGCAGGTTAGTAACCATTCTTTAAAATGTGGCTATGATGCACTGGAGGCTTCATTTAGATCAGCCATGACTGGCACAGTTATAAGAAGGCATGCATGGTTGAAAGAACAGGTCTTGCCGGATCATGTTAAAGCAAAGCTGTTAGATGCTCCTATGGACAAAGCCAGTCTATTTGGTTCTCCTGCTCAGCAAGTAATGAAGAAAATGGAAGAGAAGGCAAAATCTGTACAAACAGTTAAAGATTTCTTACAGGTTCAGCCCCCAAGGTTTAGCAGGAACTGGCCTTCCAAAAATTGGTCCTTTCCAGACTCCTCTAAATCTCAGAGAGGCAGGAATAGACGTTCCAGAGGCAGAAATCAATCCAGAGGAGGTGCCTACAGAGGACGCCAGTGGCAAGGCAATAACCAGCAAGGCACAGACACAACCATTGCCACTGCAACAGGACAATCACAGTGACTTGGCTCTGACACCGCCTACCAGGGAACAAATAGCAGCACCCTTAGGCGGAAAGTTAGCCTTATTTTCAAAAAATTGGCATTATATCACGAAAGACAAGTGGATTTTGCAGACCATAGACCAAGGCTACAGGTTTCACTTCCACACCTTACCAGTAAAAAGAGGAATGCCAAACCTACCTCCAAATCAGAAAAAAGAAGCTCTAAAGCAGATAGCTCAATTAACGAAGATGAGAGCTGTGGAAAGAGTACCACCAACAGAACAGGGCAAAGGATTCTACTCCAGACTCTTCCTAGTACCAAGAAAAGAGAAAAGTTGGAGACCTATTCTCGACCTGTCCGCCTTAAACACATTCATCATTGTCCCAAAATTCAAAATGCTGACCCTACAGCAACTTCTTCCCATGCTGGGCAAGGAGTGTTGGCTGGTAACTCTAGATCTCAAGGAGGCATACCTGCACGTCCCCATACGACCAAATTGCAGAAGATACCTCAGATTTCTTGCAGGATCAGAGCATTATCAATTCTCAGCATTGCCCTTTGGCTTATCTACTGCGCCCAGAGTATTCACAAAATGCCTGGCATCAGTAATCGCTCATTGCAGGCTACAGGGAATCCAAATTTATCCATACCTGGACAACTGCCTGATACAAGCGGACAACAAAAGCAAACTGACAAAAGACTTACAAAGAGTCATTTGCTTACTACAAGCTCTGGGATACACAGTCAATTTAAAAAAGCAAAGACTAATACCATCCCAAACAAAAACAGTCTTGGGTGCAGAATTGGACACAGTAAAACAAATGGCATTCCTAACTGCAGAAAAACAAGAACAACTCCCTCATTACTTCTTGGCATTAACAAAGCAGAACAAACTAACAGCAAGGAAAGTACTGCAGGCCTTGGGCTTCATGGCATCATGCATAATCCTGGTCCCCCATGCCAGATTGCATATGAGAAAACTACAGTGGTACCTAAAGAATTTATGGTCTCAACACAGGCACAGCTTAGAAACCGAAATACCACTAATCCCATGCCTGAAACAAGAGTTCCTATGGTGGGCTCAAGCATGCCAGTCAAACCGAGGCTTGCCCTTCCACAACTTTCAAGCAAGCCAAACCATCACAACGGACGCCTCAGACCTAGGTTGGGGGGCCCACATGCTGGACAAATGCATACAAGGATTATGGACCACAGATCAACTGCACCTGCACATAAATCTAAAAGAAATGCTGGCAGTAAAACTAGCAATCCAGAATTTCAGGCCATTTGATGATAAGGACAGACAACACCACAGTCATGTGGTACATCAACAAACAGGGAGGCACTCATTCATACCCCCTATGCCGAATGACTCTGGACCTATGGAATATGGCTCTGAGCTACAACATCCAGTTACAGGCAATATTTGTACCGGGAAAAGAAAACATCCCAGCAGACATGTTAAGCAGAACTACCTCGGATGCTCACGAATGGATGCTACACCCGGACATCTTCAAGGCCATCACACAGAAATGGGGAATGCCACAAATAGACCTATTCGCATCCCCACTCAATCACCAGCTCAAGAAATTCTGCACAAGGACATACCACCCACTTGCATGGAAGGTGGACTCCCTATCCTTCAGTTGGAAAGGCCTGACAGCATATGCATTCCCACCTCTTCCTTTGATGCACAAGATACTACTGAAAATCAAAGAAGAGCGTCCAAGGATAATTCTGATAGCTCCAAATTGGCCAAGACAACACTGGTATCCATTGCTGAGGAGCATGTCACGGGGGAGAATGTGGACACTGCCCCTGATGCCTTTGATGTTAACTCGGAACGACTACAACATCATGCATCCAAATCTAAAAACTCTGCAACTAACTGCCTGGAACATTACATAACAGCAACTAACCCAGATTTATCCCAAAGGGTTAAAGACATTATCCTGGAGGCCCGCAGACCTTCTACTAGAAGGAACTATGCAGGGAAATGGAAAAGGTTTGTCATTTGGAGCACTGAAAGAGGAAAAGATGTGTCAAAGATAGATATTGCCAACATCCTGGAGTATTTGGCAGAGCTTCTCCATACAGGCCTGTCCTATTCTTCCATCAAGATACATGCATCAGCTATTTCTGCAGAATACAGCTTCGATCCCCCTGTCTTCTCACATCCTCTACTCAGGCAGTTCCTCAGAGGAATCAAGAATGTAAAACCTCCTAGGAAACCACCATTACCAGCATGGGACTTGAACTTTGTGCTAGAAAAATTGACACTCCCTCCATTCGAACCAGCAGCAACAGCAGATCTTCAACACATATCCTGGAAAACTGCTTTCCTACTGGCAATTACTTCAGCAAGAAGGGTTTCGGAACTACAGGCCTTAATGGCAGTACAACCCTTCCTAATCTTCCATCAAGATAGAGTATCCATGAGAACTAATCGTACATTTATGCCTAAGGTGGTATCCAGAGTGCCTCTAAACCAGGCAATCCACCTACCTACCTTCTTTCCCAATCCACAGAACAGGGGGGAAAGACTGCTGCATACCTTGGATGTACATAGACAGTTGCGCTACTACCTGGACAGAACCAAGGGCAATAGAAAAACTGACCAGCTTCTAGTGGCCTATGCAACAGGAAGGGAAGGAAAAGCAATTTCCAAACAGACAATTTCCAAGTGGATAGGAAACTGCATCAGATTCTGTTACTCCTACCATGGAAAACCAATTCCACAGAACATAAGACCTCACTCTACAAGGGCTACAGCCACTACCACAGCTTTCTTACGAGGAGTGGCAACCAAGGACATTATTGAGGCGGCTACTTGGACCTCCGTGCATACATTTGCCAAGCATTATAACTTACCTCTATACTCTAGATCCCGAGCAGGGTTTGCCACTGCTGTATTGCAAGGGATCCTAACTACACCATAATTCTTCTTCCTCCTCCCCTAGTTTGGCTATGGTATTCTACCCATTTGTTATGACTGCAGATGCATCCTTGAAGGACATAGTACAGTTTTGTACCTACCATAAATGTAGATGTCCGAACAGGATAGCATCTGCAGTCAGGGTTACCCACCCTCCTTCCCCTCTGTGGTATTCCTAGGGTATTTACCCTCCTAATAGCTAGCTGGGGGGGATCTCTTATGGTGTATTTGTTTGTATATATGTACATACATGCTTATTTTTTGTGTTTGCCTATTTTTTTTGGAAACATTGGCATTTACCCAAAATTTTGTTTTCCAAGAGGGCAACTGGCATCTGGGGCAAGAAACACTGAGGAAAATGGCGTCTGCTGATGCCTTTATACCCGAAGACCAGCAGAGATGACGTCTGGTGAAGTGCGACACCAGCCGAGGCCAGACCCAGACTTTGGAATCCGGCCGACCGAAGGGCTGCCTGACGACAGGACAACCCATTTGTTATGACTGCAGATGCTATCCTGTTCGGACATCTACATTTATGGTAGGTACAAAACTGTACTTTCCTGTTCTGTGCATGAGAGAGGAGTGATTCCAGATTCTTCATGTAGGAACATGTCTTGCAAATTGTTCTTCAGTGATGTAGGAGTATGGGGTTGTCAGTGTACTTAAGGCAGTTGCTTGACTGCCTGAAAAAAACATGTCAACCAAGCTTGCAGGAGAAACCGAAGGAAACTGGCAGTCCATAATGCAAGGTTTGAAACTGGTATCTCAACAAAGAGAAAAAGATGGGGGTATCTGGTAACGATTTTAGGGGGACTAACCTATGGGGGTCTACAGTAGGAGGTATATCAAAAAAAAAAAAAGTGTGGGGGGCTGTAGGGTCTGATGTTTATAGGTAAGAGGCAAAGTCACTGCTGGGTTGTAAACAGAACAGCTGAGAGCCGTTAAAGAACTGCTGTGCTAGATAGTAGCCACTTCTAAGGGAAAGTATGTCTATTGGTGCTTTTGCGTCTATAACCGCCAAGAGTTACCCCCTCTGCATGGCGGTGTGCTACACGCAAACAAGAGCAAAGCAGCTAATACAAAGAAACCAATGAAACAGCTAAAACTGAGCCCTGAACCAGTAACCTTCAATTAGACAGTCCTACTGTACACTCCAGTCACAAGGGCACGGCGGGGGGGGGGGGGTCTCTCTTTAAAAGATGCCTTGATTTTTAGTGCTCAGTCCTCAGACAGAACTGGACTTAGGTGGTGTGCATCCAGTCTGTACTACAGTCAACAGAAGTACAACTGAACAACAGAATTAAAACACAATACTGAGTAAAAAGTAGCAATTTTTTTTCTTAAATTAAGTATAGCAACAGAGTGAAACAGCAGAACAGATATTTTCTTAAACAAGTAAAAGCACTTGGTGTGAAAAACAATCATGTCAACAACTGTAGTAGTAAAATTGAAACTTAGCTTTCGTAGTTCTCTAGGATGGTTTGGTATGATCAGAGGAGCCAGAGGCTAATTGCCTAACTCTCTGGAGCCTTTCTAAGACAAGCCGCGCAAACATGGTCCTTGAGTATAATACAAGAGCAAAGCAGCTAATACAAAGGAACCAATGAAAATCGATCAGTATAAGACTTGGTACAGCTGTGTAAATAAACTTGCAGTAACTGTAGATGTTCAAATGATCACTGATGCAGTAACCACTCCCTCCATATCCCTGTGTTTTTTTGTGCCGGGCTGTAGACATTTTTTTTATTGTTCTTAGCATTGTCCTTAGCATTGTCCTTTCAGGGCTCAGTTGCCATCTTTGCGTTAGCATTTAAAGTTCAAAAGGTCTTGGCCCCCAAACCTGTCTTTTTAGTCAGCTTAACTCAAGCGGACTAACAGTCTGAGCATATTGAAGGTGCCCTGATGCTTTGGAAGCTGGCCAGCTTGTTATATCCTTGGCAGGATATAACCCATATAGCTAAGGCTACTGCAGCAGTGATCACTCATACTCATCTTTATGGTATTGTAAGTTTATTTACACAGCTGTACTTTCTCCAGTCTCCCCTGCCATAACCCCAAATTTGGGAGAAAGGATTGGACCTGGAAACCCCTATTGGACCTTTCATAACTGAACAAATTCCTGGTAGAATTCAAAATCAAGATGCTAACCCAGGTAAAACTTATGCGCCTCATTTTACAAGGGGCCTGGATGGTGACACGACTTCAGACAGGGGGGTGTCCTACCACCATTTTGTTTGCATTACCATTTAGCTGATCTGCCACACAGAGTGTTTATCACGTTTGGCACTAGTAATTGCTTTTTTGCAGGACCAAGGGGGGTGGGGGTCCACATATACCCTTATTTAAATGATTGATAGTCTATCAGCCATGTAAATTACAATGGATTGCTTACAGAAGGTGGTTCTAACTCTGAATGTCAAGAAGTCATAAATGACACCCAATTCTTTGCCTTCTTGGCAACAGACTTTGATTCTGTTCAACAGAAGGCGTTTTTGCTAAGTGACACAATCATGTTATTTATTTATTTTTTATTTTATTTTACATTTGTTGACTGGGAAAGTCCGAATGGATACAGCTCCATTTTCAGCCGAGGCCCAGGGAAAAAAGCTCCAAATGTACAAAAACAAGTGTAAATACAGTGAAATTATTACAGTGAGTTATCACAAAAACTGAGATTTAACGATATGTACACACAGGTACAAGTTTTTCTCCCATACGCACAGCTAAAGTTGAAGCAAGTAGCTGAGAAAGAAATAGTTAAAGATTTCATCTGAAAAAGGAATAGTTAGATTTCATCTGAAAAAGGAAAACTCCTATTAAGGTGGTTATCATACGTGGTGAAGTGTTAACTTTAAATCTTTCCAGTAGGTGGGTGATGCACAGAAATTTAAACAGAGAGTCAGTGTTATTCTTGTAATGAGGTTCTCATTTATGAATTGTTTGAATGGGTGTTAATCAGGGTTTGTACAGGGACAAAGCCACTGCATTTTTAGGTATTTCTTAAGGAATTTTTTTAATTGTGATAAGGAGGGTCTTTGTAGACAAAGCATTCATTTTGGAATT